>NC_143023.1:101428866-101676366 GCF_057628025.1 Oncorhynchus mykiss | reverse complement strand
GCTAGAACTCCAATTGCTAGGGGGCTGGCCCACGTGGGGAGAAGTGTAGGGGAAATCGTGCAGCATAGCTTCAAGAAAACAGTCGCTTTCAAACCGGGCAATTTGTGAATAATTGAGGTTAGACAAAAATTATGCTCATAGATTATAAATGAATGATCTACTCATTGACACATCAGCCATCAAAGTTTTTTTTTTTTATACTTTCTTAGTGTCCACAATACCAGAGAATGTCTTTAACTGCTGGGACATAAGGCAACAATGAGCTCCTCGGTGAGGGGATCTGCAGTATGTACCCTTCTCGTTTTCATTTTCCTTCTCAGAGTACAGAAGGATTGTCTGGCCTTCGCCCCTTCCATCCCTGATGACATCACTCAGCTGTGTATCCGGGGGGTCAGTTACCTGGGCAACAAGATGGACTGGCTGGTGAGGGGACAGGAAGTTTACATCATACTGAGAGAGGGAGCAAAGCATACTGGGAATACCAAACCCTGCGCTCTGCAGGTGGTCCTCAAGAACTCCGGGACCAAGATCCCTCTTATACCAGGTAAACTCTATTCTATTCCATTTTATTTTACTACCAACTCACAAATGCTGAAACTGAGCATTCAAATACTGTCTGGATATTATAGTAAAGTTATAATTAAATACTGTCTGGATATTATAGTAAAGTTATAATTAAATACTGTCTGGATATTATAGTAAAGTTATAATTAAATACTGTCTGGATATTATAGTAAAGTTATAATTAAATACTGTCTGGATATTACAGTAAAGTTATAATTAAATACTGTATGGATATTATAGTAAAGTTATAATTAAATACTGTATGGATATTATAGTAAAGTTATAATTAAATACTGTCTGGATATTATAGTAAAGTTATAATTAAATACTGTCTGGATATTATAGTAAAGTTATAATTAAATACTGTCTGGATATTACAGTAAAGTTATAAATACTGTCTGGATATTATAGTAAAGTTATAAATACTGTCTGGATATTATAGTAAAGTTATAATTAAATACTGTCTGGATATTATAGTAAAGTTATAAATACTGTCTGGATATTATAGTAAAGTTATAATTAAATACTGTATGGATATTATAGTAAAGTTAAAATTAAATACTGTCTGGATATTATAGTAAAGTTATAATTAAATACTGTATGGATATTATAGTAAAGTTATAATTAAATACTGTCTGGATATTATAGTAAAGTTATAATTAAATACTGTATGGATATTACAGTAAAGTTATAATTAAATACTGTCTGGATATTATAGTAAAGTTATAATTAAATACTGTCTGGATATTATAGTAAAGTTATAATTAAATACTGTCTGGATATTATAGTAAAGTTATAATTAAATACTGTCTGGATATTATAGTAAAGTTATAATTAAATACTGTCTGGATATTACAGTAAAGTTATAATTAAATACTGTCTGGATATTACAGTAAAGTTATAATTAAATACTGTCTGGATATTATAGTAAAGTTATAATTAAATACTGTATGGATATTACAGTAAAGTTATAAATACTGTATGGATATTACAGTAAAGTTATAATTAAATACTGTATGGATATTACAGTAAAGTTATAATTGTTATGAAGGCACACACACTCAGATTTTCTCGTTGTTTTAGGGTGAGGAAAAATCGGTAACACTTTACTTGGAACCTAGTGTCATAACACGTTATGTAACGGTCATAACCAGTTATAACACGTTATGTAACGGTCATAACCAGTTATAACACGTTATGTAACGGTCATAACCAGTTATAACACGTTATGTAACGGTCATAACCAGTTATAACACGTTATGTAACGGTCATAACCATGTCATAATATGTTATAACACGTTATGTAACGGTCATAACCATGTCATAATATGTTATAACACGTTATGTAACGGTCATAACCATGTCATAATATGTTAACACGTTATGTAACGGTCATACCCATGTTATAACACGTTATGTAACGGTCATAACCATGTCATGATATGTTATAACACGTTATGTAACGGTCATAACCATGTCACATGTTATAACACGTTATGTAAAGGTCATAACCATGTCATAACACATTATGTAACGGTCATAACCATGTCATATGTTATAACACGTTATGTAACGGTCATAACCATGTCATATGTCATAACACGTTATGTAACGGTCATAACCATGTCATATGTTATAACACGTTATGTAACGGTCATAACCATGTCATGATATGTTATAACACGTTATGTAACGGTCATAACCATGTCATGATATGTCATAACACGTTATGTAACGGTCATCATATGTTATAACACGTTATGTAACGGTCATAACCATGTCATGATATGTCATAACACATATATTTAGACCTGTTGTGACATAAACATAAAAAGAAACGTCCCTTTTTCAGGACAATGTCTTTCCAAGATAATTTGTAAAAGTCCAAATAACTTCACAGATCTTCATTGTAAAGTGTTTAAACACTGTTTCCCATGCTTGTTCAATGAACCATAAACAATTAATGAACATGCACCTGTGGAACAGTCGTTAAGACACTAACGGCTTACAGACCGTAGGAATTTAAGGTCACAGTTATGAAAACACTAAAGAGGCCTTTCTACTGACTCTGAAAAACACCAAAAGAAAGATGCCCAGGGTCCCTGCTCATCTGCGTGAACGTGCCTTAGGCATGCTGCAAGGAGGCATGAGGACTGCAGATGTGGCCAGGGCAAGAAATTGCAATGACCGTACTGTGAGACGCCTGAGACAGACAGCGCTACAGGGAGACGGGACAGACAGCTGATAGTCCTGGCAGTGGCAGACCACATATAACAACACCTGCACAGGATCGGTACATCCGAACATCACACCTGCGGGACAGGTACAGGATGGCAATAACAACTGCCTGAGTTATACCAGGAACGCACAATCCCTCCATCAGTGCTCAGACTGTCGGTAATAGGATGAGAGAGGCTGGACTGAGGGCTTGTAGGCCTGTTGTAAGGCAGGTCCTCACTAGACACCACCAGCAACAACGTCGCCTATGGGCACTAACCCACCGTCGCTGGACCAGACAGGACTGACAAAAAGTGCTCTCCACTGACGAGTCGCGGTTTTGTCTCACTAGGGGTGATGGTCGAATTCGCGTTTGTCGTCGAAGGAATGAGTGTTACACCGAGGCCTGTACTCTGGAGCGGGATCGATTTGGAGGTGGAGGGTCCGTCATGGTCTGGGGCGGTGTGTCACAGCATCATCGGACTGAGCTTGTTGTCATTGCAGGCAATCTCAACGCTGTGCGTTACAGGGAAGACATCCTCCTCCCTCATGCGGTACCCTTCCTGCAGGCTCATCCTGACATGACCCAGCATGACAATGCCACCAGCCATACTGCTCGTTCTGTGTGTGATTTCCTGCAAGACAGGAATGTCAGTGTTCTGCCATGGCCAGCGAAGAGCCCGGATCTCAGTCCCATTGAGCACGTCTGGGACCTGTTGGATCGGAGGATGAAGGCTATTCCCCCAAGAAATGTCTGGGAACTTGCAGGTGCCTTAGTGGAAGAGTGGGGTAACATCTCACAGCAATAACTGGCAAATTTGGTGCATTCCATGAGGAGGAGATGCACTGCAGTACTTAATGCAGCTGGTGGCCACACCAGATACTGACTGTTACTTTTGATTTTGACCCCCCTTTGTTCAGGGACATATTACTCAATTTCTGTTAGTCACATGTCTGTGGAACTTGTTCAGTTTATGTCTCAGTTGTTGAATCTTGTTATGTTCATACAAATATTTACACGTTAAGTTTGCTGAAAATAAACGCAGTTGACAATGAGAGGACGTTTCTTTTTTTGCTGAGTTTATATTCGTTATTTTATGGCTGGTTATGACACCTGGTTAATATAAATATATTTGATATAATAAATAAAGGTCATTATGTTTGTTTGTTTCCTCAGGAAAACCAGTGACTTTCCCACGGGAGTCTGGAATGATCTGTAAAGTGGATGGTGCCTTATCCTGCTGGCCCATGTGAGGACCATCCCTGTCAAACCCCATCGCCTTCTATCTACAGTACCTTCTATCTACTGTACCTTCTATCTACTGTACCTTCTATCTACAGTACCTTCTATCTACAGTACCTTCTATCTACAGTACCTTCTATCTACAGTGCCTTCTATCTACAGTACCTTACCTTCTATATACAGTACCTTACCTTCTATCTACAGTACAGTACCTTCTATCTACAGTACCTTCTATCCACAGTGCCTTCTATCTACAGTACAGTACCTTCTATCCACAGTGCCTTCTATTTACAGTTCAGTACCTTCTAATTATACAGTACAGTACCTTCAGAAAGTATTCACACCCCTTGACTTTTACCACATTTTGTTGTGTTACAAAGTAGAATTAAAATGGATTGAATTGCCTTTGTTGTTTTAAACGATCTATACAAAATACTCATAAATGTATGAAAAATTAAACACTAATGTATCTTGACTAGATAAGTATTCAACATCCTGAGTCAACACGTTACAATCACCTTTGGCAGCAATTAAAGCAGTGAGTCTTTCTGGGTAAATTGGTAAAGCTTTGCACGTCTGGATTGTACAATATTTTTCCATTATTCTGCGTTGTCAATTTAGTTGTTAATCATTGCTAGACTGCCATTTTCAAGTCTTGCCATAGATTTTCAAGTAAGTCAAAACTGTAACGAGGCCACTCAGTAACATTCAATGTGCTCTTGGTAAGCAACTCCAGTGTATATTTGCAGACTGAACAAAGTTTTCATCTAGGATTTTGCCGGGGGCTTAGCTCTATTACGTTTATTTTTATCCTGAAAAACTCCCTAGTCCTTGCCGATGACAAGCATATCCATAACATGATGCAGCCACCACCATGCTTGAAAATATGAAGAGTGGTACTCAGTGTTGTGTTGGATTTGCCCCAAACATAATTTCTGTGCCACATTTGTTTTTGCAGTATTGCTTTATTGCCTTGTTTGCCAACAGCATGCATGTTTTGGAAAATGTTTATTCTGTACAGGTTTCCTTCTTTTCATTCTGTCATTTATGTTAGTATTGTGGAGTAACTACAAAGTTGTTGATCCATCCTCAGTTTTCTCCCATCACAGTCATTAAAATCTGTAACTGTTTTAAAGTCACCATTGGCCTCATGGTGAAATCCCTGAACGGTTTCCTTCCTCTCCGGCAACTGAGTTAGGAAGGACGCCTGTAGTGACTGGGTGTATAGATACACCATCCAAAGTGTAATTAATAACTTCACCATGCTCAAAGGGATATTCAGTGTCTGCTTCTTCTTTTTTTTACCCATCTGCCAATAGGTGCCCTTCTTTGCAAACCATTGGAAAACCTCCCTGGTAACATAATTCCACTTTGACATTACGGAGGATTGTGTGTTGATCAGTGACACAAAATCTCAATTTATTTCATTTTAAATCCAGGGTGTAACACAACAAAATGTGGGAAAGGTCAAGGGGTGTGAATACTTCCTGAAGGCCCTGAACCTATATGTCCTTATGCGAGTCCCAAATGGCATCCTATTCCCTTTATAAAGTAGCCTTGTCTGAACCAGAATGTCCCATAGGGCAGGAGCCTGTCTCCTGTTTCTGTAGCGTGAGGCAGCTTGATGTACAACTCCACCCCCGTGAGGCAGCTTGATGTACAACTCCTCCCCCTGGAAAGGACGCTAGCCTATCGCAAGGCCCATAGCCCAATGTAACGCACAATAGACTGCCATTTGGGGCTCATTGTTATTCCTGGTTTATTCATGCACTGGAAATTATTTTCTGTGTATAAGAAGGATTTCATCTATTGTGCTTTAACCATGTATTTAGTGTGACTTGATTTGTCATTCACATCTCAGTAAATGTACTGTATGTTTGTAGAGATGGATCAAATGCCTTTTATACTGATATACTTAAAGCTGCAATAAAATATACATTTGGTATGAGCACATTTTACTTTTTCGTGAGTGATATTTTTCATTAAAACATCTTGCAGCATGGACTCTGGATGCATGGATATTGTGTATTGCAATTATTTTGACCACACATACCTAATATTTCAACCCACCTAAGTGTTGCGTCTTTATCTTAGCAGACCTCAAACAAAAAACAAAGATGCATTTTCCTCCATTTTTGTTGCATGGCTTGTAAAATGAGATTTTGTTTTCTTCAACTGTGATAAAGATATTTTCCTGAGCCTTAATCTCTAAACATGCTTAGACTTTAATAATATTAGACTGGCTGTTATATGAATAACATCAAAACATTTTTTTAGATACAGCCTACACTTTATAGTGCAGGGATCATCAACTCGATTCAGCTGGGGAAGGATTTTTTTTATTGAGTTGATGGTCAAGGGCCCGGAACATAATTTGTTGACTACAAATTGACCGCAAGAAGCCTAAAGAGATACATTTGAAACCTTGCTTAAGTTTGTCTACGACCACATCGTGTCTCTCTATTTAGCGTGGGAATACTTGAGAATGTCTTAAAGTAAAATCACTTAGAGCTGATTTACTTGTTTTTTTTATGTCCAACAATGAAAATTCCACACACAAAAAAATCAGGTTTGGGGATAAACGCCGAAAATAAGGTCTGAGGTTAACACAGGCTTATGAGATCTTATACGTTTAGTTATATAAGATACTATATGTCCGTTAACATGACCTTTATAAAATATGAAGCCTTTATGTGCTTTAAGGCAGAGTTAGTGCAGACAAAAAGACGCCAATAGAGAGAAATAGTAATGGCGTCCTTTTGTTGGGACGTCTATATATTTAACCTTCATTATATTTTTATTAAGGATTCATTTTTTTATTTTTTATTTCACCTTTATTTAACCAGGTAGGCAAGTTGAGAACAAGTTCTCATTTACAATTTACAAATTTACAATTTACAATTGCGACCTGGCCAAGATAAAGCAGTTCGACACATACAACGACACAGAGTTACACATGGAGTAAAACAAACATACAGTCAATAATACAGTATAAACAAGTCTATATACGATGTGAGCAAATGAGGTGAGATAAGGGAGGTAAAGGCAAAAAAGACCATGGTGGCGAAGTAAATACAATATAGCAAGTAAAACACTGGAATGGTAGATTTGCAGTGGAAGAATGTGCAAAGTAGAAATAAAATAATGGGGTGCAAAGGAGCAAAATAAATAAATAAATACAGTAGGGAAAGAGGTAGTTGTTTGGGCTAAATTATAGGTGGGCTATGTACAGGTGCAGTAATCTGTGAGCTGCTCTGACAGCTGGTGCTTAAAGCTAGAGAAATAGTAATGGCTCTTGTTTATATGTGTTTCCAGTTTCAGAGATTTTTGTAGTTCGTTCCAGTCATTGGCAGCAGAGAACTGGAAGGAGAGGCGGCCAAAGAAAGAATTGGTTTTGGGGGTGACCAGAGAGATATACCTGCTGGAGCGTGTGCTACAGGTGGGAGATGCAATGGTGACCAGCGAGCTGAGATAAGGGGGGACTTTACCTAGCAGGGTCTTGTAGATGACCTGGAGCCAGTGGGTTTGGCGACGAGTATGAAGCGAGGGCCAGCCAACGAGAGCGTACATGTCGCAGTGGTGGGTAGTATATGGGGCTTTGGTGACAAAACGGATGGCACTGTGATAGACTGCTTCCAATTTATTGAGTAGGGTATTGGAGGCTATTTTGTAAATGACATCGCCGAAGTCGAGGATTGGTAGGATGGTCAGTTTTACGAGGGTATGTTTGGCAGCATGAGTGAAGGATGCTTTGTTGCGAAATAGGAAGCCAATTCTAGATTTAAATAAAAAAATAGTAACAACGTCCTTTTGTTGGGACTCCTCCATGGTTCGTTGGACAACGTCTATATATTTAACCTTCATTATTATATTTTTTATTAAGGATTCATATTGAGACCAAGGTCTTTTTTACAGATGCCCTGAATTACAGAAAATACACACGTCAAAATATAAATTCAAAATGCAAGCAGAAAGAAAAACACAGTCATAAAATACAAACACATTCATCAGTAATAAGGTCCTCAACCATCTTTCTGAATTGGCCCAGCGGCACCAGAACAAACACATTCATCAGTAATAAGGTCCTCAACCATCTTTCTGAATTGGCCCAGCGGCACCAGAACAAACACATTCATCAGTAATAAGGTCCTCAACCATCTTTCTGAATTGGCCTAGCGGCACCAAGGCATCACGCTTAAGAAGATTGTTTCCACAAATAAGGTGCAAAAAAAACAACGAAAAACTGATTTACTTAACTCAGTAGAGCCCAAAGGAATTTCCAGAGTTACGTTAGCTATCCTTGAGGCAGGGTGCGGTAACTCTTATGTCTGATGTTTAGTAATGTTAGGTACAGTGGGATTTTTTTTTGTAAAATGGCTTTTTATAAATTAAAACATAGCAATGTATCAACCTACATGACACCGGTGAGGTCCAAGCAACTTTCTGGATGAGAATGCAGTGATGAGTACTAAAATTGTCGCACGTAGTAAATCCCTATGGAGAAAATGAATGGCGTTTTTTGGATAAACGTTGAAGGAATTTAGTAAACACAGGTGTAGGAGATATACGTTTTGTTCTATGATATAATCTCAATCAGCTAACGTCACATTTAGTTAATTTTAAAGAAATTATGTAATAAATTTAAAAAATACATATAAAGCACGTAAAGGCTTCATAATTCATAAAGAGCATGTCAACTGACTGCTATTACATCGTAGAACAAACGGTATTTAACCTTTCTGATCTCCCCATCCCGGATCCGGGTTCGTGAATACAGACTCAAGCTCATTACCATAACGCAACGTTAACTATTCATGAAAATCGCAAATGAAATGAAATAAATATGCCATCTCTCAAGCTTAGCCTTTTGTTAACAACACTGTCATCTCAGATTTTCAAAATATGCTTCTCAACCATTGCAAAACAAGCATTTGTGTAACAGTATTGATGGCTAACGTAGCATTTAGCATTAACATTCAGCTGGCAACATTTACACAAAAAAACAGAAAAGCATTCAAAAAAATCATTTACCTTTGAAGAACTTCAGATGTTTTCAATGAGGAGACTCTCAGATAGCAAATGTTCAGTTTTTCCTGAAAGATTATTTGTTTAGGACAAATCGCTCCGTTTTCTGCGTCACGTTTAGCTATGAAAAAACCCCTGTATCCAGGATTGTGTAAATCTATCAGCAAGCTCATTAGCATAACACAACGTTAACTATTTATGAAAATCGCAAATGAAATGAAATAAATATGCCATCTCTCAAGCTTAGCCTTTTGTAAACAACACTGTCATCTCAGATTTTCAAAATATGCTTCTCAACCATAGGAAAACAATCATTTGTGTAAAAGTAGCTAGCTAGAGTTAGCATTTCGCGTTAGCATTTAGCGTTAGCATTAGCGTTAGCATCCAGCACGCAACATTAACAAAAACATAAAAGCCTTCAAATAAAATCATTTACCTTTGAAGAACTTCTGATGTTTTCAATGAGGATACTCTCAGTTAGATAGCAGATGCTCAGTTTTTCCAAAAAGATTCCTTGTGTATTAGAAATAGCTCCGTTTTATACATCACATTTGGCTACCAAAAAAAATCCATAAATTCAGTCCTCAAAACGCAAACTTTTTTCCAAATTAACTCCATAATATCGACTGAAAACATGGCAAACGTTTTTTAGAATCAAGCCTCAAGGTGTTTTTCACATATCTCTTCATTGATACATCGTTCTTGGATACATGCTTTCTCTCCTGAATCCCAGGAGAAAATGACCGCACCTGAAGATTACGCACAAATTTAGACAAAGGACACCGGGCGGACCTCTGGAAAATGTAGTCTCTTATGGCCAATCTTCCAATGATATGCCTACAAATACGTCACAATGCTGCTAAGACCTTGGGCGAACGACAGAAAGTGTAGGCTCGTTCCTTGCGCAATCACAGCCATATAAGGAGAGAATGGAAAACAGAGCTTCAGAAATTCTGCTAATTCCTGGGTGATGCATCATCTTGGTTTCGCCTGTAGAATGAGTTCTGGGGCACTTACAGACAAAATCTTTGCAGATTCTGAAACTTCAGAGTGTTTTCTTTCCAAAACTGTCAAGAATATGCATAGTCGAGCATCTTTTCGTGACAAAATATCGCGCTTAAAACGGGAACGTTTTTTATCCAAAAATGAAATAGCGCCCCTAGAGCTCTAACTGGTTAACAGCTCCTATTACCCCTGTGTTAACCTCAGACTTTATTTCCGAGGTTTAACGCTAAATAGCACTATCCGGAAGAAGAAATAAAAACCCTCTCCTACGATTGGATGGTTTGAATCATGAAAAGAATCAGTGATTCCGCCCCCTAGACACTTCCTCTTTAAATGTGATTGGTCAGTGGGAGGAGCTGATTTGGACACGTCATTTGCAAACCCGTCTCTGATTTGCTAGGACAGTTTGGAACATTTTAAACGGTTTTCAGCGGGTGTTGAAGTCAAGTAGGACTAACGTTACTTTGTTGTGGTTGTGCAGAGAAATACATGGCGTATTTTACCATTTAATATATATATATATTTTGTTGATAAAGATTGTTGAAGTCATCTGCTATTGAAGCGAAACGGATTTTTATTTTTTTCTCGAAAACTGGAGGAATTTTATGGTATGGGAATTTTATTTGATTTGGCTATCGTTAGCTAGCTTCATTAGCCATCTTTCCACGTTGACTTTTAAAATCTCAACAACAACAACTCGATAGATTGCTAGGACAACACTGACTATCTTTGTTTCTTCAACATGATCTGATTTTACTTTGCATATTATTACAGGACATATATGTTGCTAGCTGCTAACAAAAGTTGTCCGGGAGACTGGTTACGTTAATAAGTAGTTAGCTATTGTAGCAAGCCTCAGTCCAGCGTTACTTGAGTTTGCGGAAATGCGCGGGTTTAGCTCGAAAATTCAAAAATGGTAGCTAGTTACAGTTCGCTAACTAGTAAGCCATTTTGTTACTGCAAGCAAGGTGTCAATGAACATTTGGTTAAATGTAACGTTTTTTGTGGGTAATGTTTGAGTTATTGAATTGGATTGTCTGGAATGGTTGTCGTGTCACTTCGCACCCCCCTGCATGTGTCTTTGTGTCAGATGTCTCGACTTGTACAATATTTTGTTCTGAATTTTTTTGGCCTTCCTTGTTAAAATGTAACTGCTTACCAATTTAGTTAGAGCGTTAGAGTTTTGTGGGAGGTTTCACCATCCCATCAAACGTTTGAAAACAATTGATTCTTTCCTCCTTTATTTTCACCAGGTCGCAACCATGACCTCTGTACTGTCGTCGACGCATACCCTGATGCAGATGTTTAATGGGAAGATTCAGGAGTTCGCCAACGAAATAGAAAATGTCCACATGGTGTGGCTCGAGGAGATCCAGCAGGAAGCCAACCGCATGTTTTCAAGGTAGGAGGACTGAAGTGTACAGGGAAAAAACGACCCCATCAGAATCAAATCTATTGAGGACGGACTCCTTCTAGTCATTTGTGTCGTAATTATTTTTTCAAACGGTGCCCTTAAAGCATTATACAAACACGGTACATATAGTTGATTGGATTAAAATACATAGTATGTGTTTATATGGGAAAAATACACTGTAAAAAACTAGCGGTCGACCAAACCTTTTTAGTTTTATTGGCATGATTTTGCTCATAAGGAAACTGAGTGTGTAAAAACCCAGCAGCGTTGCAGTTCTTGATCACAAACCGGTGCGCCTGGCACCTACTAACATACCCCAGCACATCAATATTTTGTCTTGCTCCATTCACCCTCTGAATGGCACACACACAATTTAATGTCTCAATTGTCTCGAGGCTTAAAATCCTTATTTAACCTGTCCCCTCCTTCTTCATCTACACTGATTGAAGTGGATTTAACAAGTAACATCACTAAAGGGATCATAGCTTTCACCTGGTCAGTCTGTCATGGAAAGAGCAGGTGTTCTTAATGTTTTCTATATTCACAACAACAACAAAATTCTTCTCCAGAGCCATTCACATTTTTTCTTCTTTCCTGTCTCAGTGACTTCAGTGCGGAGCCAGAATTGATGCCAAAGACTCCGTCACAGAAGAAGAGCAACCGTAGGAAGCGTCTATCCGTGGGTCAGAATGAGAACCACACCAAGAGACGGTAGGTTATTCTGTTAATTTATTCTACTACAGTAGGTTCCTATGTCTCAGACAGAGCAGCCTTTTCATTGAGTTTCATCATGTGACACTGTACATTTTAGTACAGGAATCAGAATCACCTTCATTCACCAAGAGCTTGTGCCAGGAATTTCACAATAAACAGAGTTAACGCCCCGACTAGACCGATCCCACGTGTGCTCTTCATCGCGCACATTATAATTTTACCGCACCAGACACGTTTAATGACACGCAGGTTTAAATACCAAAAACAACGGTGAACCCACAATATTAATTTGAGGACAGGTTGAAACACGTATTTAGTTTTGTCCTGTAAGATGAACAGTAAGTTGCTATTTTAACTGACATGCATCTGGTTCTTTGAAAGAATGTTTTAAGCACCCTCGTGGGTTTGTATCTTTGAATACCAATGATTTCTGCTATAATGCCTGGTTTGACGTCTGCTATAATGCCTGGTCTGACGTCTGCTATAATGCCTGGTCTGACGTCTGCTATAATGCCCCCTGGCGTCTGCTATAATGCCCCCTGGCGTCTGCTATAATGCCCCCTGGCGTCTGCTATAATGCCCCCTGGCGTCTGCTATAATGCCCCCTGGCGTCTGCTATAATGCCTGGTCTGACGTCTGCTATAATGCTCCCTGGCGTCTGCTATAATGCCCCCTGGCGTCTGCTATAATGCCCCCTGGCGTCTGCTATAATGCCCCCCTGGCGTCTGCTATAATGCCCCCCTGGCGTCTGCTATAATGCCCCCCTGGCGTCTGCTATAATGCCCCCCTGGCGTCTGCTATAATGCCCCCCTGGCGTCTGCTATAATGCCCCCCTGGCGTCTGCTATAATGCCCCCCTGGCGTCTGCTATAATGCCCCCCTGGCGTCTGCTATAATGCTCCCTGGCGTCTGCTATAATGCTCCCTGGCGTCTGCTATAATGCCCCCCGGCGTCTGCTATAATGCTCCCCGGCGTCTGCTATAATGCTCCCCGGCGTCTGCTATAATGCCCCCCGGCGTCTGCTATAATGCCCCCCTGGCGTCTGCTATAATGCCCCCTGGTGTCTGCTATAATGCCCCCCCCCCCCCCCCCGTCTGCTATAATGCTCTCTCCCGTCTGCTCTAATGCCTCCCTGATGTCTGCTATAATGCCTCCGGTCTGCTATAATGCTCCCTCCCGTCTGTCGTCTGCTATAATGCCCCCCCCCTGCTATAATGCCTCCCTGACGTCTGCTATAATGCTCCCTGGCGTCTGCTATAATGCCTGGTCTGACGTCTGCTATAATGCCTGGTCTGACGTCTGCTATAATGCCTGGTCTGACGTCTGCTATAATGCCCCCTGGCGTCTGCTATAATGCCCCCTGGCGTCTGCTATAATGCCCCCTGGCGTCTGCTATAATGCCCCCTGGCGTCTGCTATAATGCCCCCTGGCGTCTGCTATAATGCCTCCCCGACGTCTGCTATAATGCCTCCGGTCTGCTATAATGCTCCCTCCCGTCTGTCGTCTGCTATAATGCCCCCCTGGCGTCTGCTATAATGCCCCCTGGTGTCTGCTATAATGCCCCCTGGTGTCTGCTATAATGCCCCCTGGCGTCTGCTATAATGCCCCCTGGCGTCTGCTATAATGCCCCCTGGCGTCTGCTATAATGCCCCCCCCCCCCCGTCTGCTATAATGCCCCCCCCCCCCCCGTCTGCTATAATGCTCTCTCCCGTCTGCTATAATGCCTCCCTGACGTCTGCTATAATGCCTCCGGTCTGCTATAATGCTCCCTCCCGTCTGTCGTCTGCTATAATGCCCCCCCCCCTGCTATAATGCCTCCCTGACGTCTGCTATAATGCTCCCTGGCGTCTGCTATAATGCCTGGTCTGACGTCTGCTATAATGCCTGGTCTGACGTCTGCTATAATGCCCCCTGGCGTCTGCTATAATGCCCCCTGGCGTCTGCTATAATGCCCCCTGGCGTCTGCTATAATGCCCCCTGGCGTCTGCTATAATGCCCCCTGGCGTCTGCTATAATGCCCCCTGGCGTCTGCTATAATGCCCCCTGGCGTCTGCTATAATGCCCCCTGGCGTCTGCTATAATGCTCCCTGGCGTCTGCTATAATGCCTGGTCTGACGTCTGCTATAATGCCCCCTGGCGTCTGCTATAATGCCTGGTCTGACGTCTGCTATAATGCCTGGTCTGACGTCTGCTATAATGCCCCCTGGCGTCTGCTATAATGCCCCCTGGCGTCTGCTATAATGCCCCCTGGCGTCTGCCAAAATGCCCCCTGGCGTCTGCTATAATGCCCCCTGGCGTCTGCTATAATGCTCCCTGGCGTCTGCTATAATGCCTGGTCTGACGTCTGCTATAATGCCCCCTGGCGTCTGCTATAATGCCCCCTGGCGTCTGCTATAATGCCCCCTGGCGTCTGCTATAATGCCCCCTGGCGTCTGCTATAATGCCCCCTGGCGTCTGCTATAATGCCCCCTGACGTCTGCTATAATGCCCCCAGGCGTCTGCTATAATGCCCCCAGGCGTCTGCTATAATGCCCCCTGGCGTCTGCTATAATGCCCCCCCCCCCCGTCTGCTATAATGCCTCCCCCCCCCGTCTGCTATAATGCTCTCTCCCGTCTGCTATAATGTCTGGTCTGACGTCTGCTATAATGCCTCTCTCCCGTCTGCTATAATGCCTGGTCTGACGTCTGCTATAATGCCTGGTCTGACGTCTGCTATAATGCCTGGTCTGACGTCTGCTATAATGCCTCCCTGACGTCTGCTATAATGCCTGGTCTGACGTCTGCTATAATGCCATCTTTGTCATCCCTGCAGCTTCTCAAAGGGCAAACGCAGCAACCTGCGTCGCTCCTCCGTGTCCACCTCCCTGAACCTGATAGCAGAGGATGACGGAGGATCTCCGGTCATGCTGGAAGAGATAGTCAAGCCCCCTCGTTCCCGCAGAGCCAAACAGACGACCCAGCCTGAGGCGGCGCCACCCGTATGCAGCACCCGCAAAGGAGCTGCTCCGACCACCAACTCTCAGCCGGAGGAGATGGAGTATGAGGCTCCTAGCAAACACATCCAGGAGGAGAGGATGCAGCCAGAGGAAGCTGAGAGTAAGAGGGAGTCGTTCAGCTCTGTCGCCTCCCAGCCCCACTGTCTAACACCCCCTCAGACTCAGAGTCACATAGCTGAAGCCATAGTCAAGATCTTGGCCTCAGAGCGGCGTTCTGCAGATCTCCAGATGAACCGCAACCCAGAGCGCTCTCCAAGCCGCACCGCCACTAAGATAGCCATCGCTGCCGGCGCCACGCCCCCGGGTCCCAGGCGGAGCTCCGTGAGACACTCCCTGACCGTGCGGCGCTCCCTGGCAGGGCTGAGACACAGCATGACCCAGGAGTCTGTCCGCAGAGCCTCCAGGAGATCCTTCCTGAAGAAGAAGGCTCGTATGGGTAGCTCCACCTGCAGCAGCAACGTCAGCGGGCATGGTGAGGGACGAGATATGACCTGCCATTTATACCTTGACTGGAGTTTGTGATGTGAGCAGTGGAGGCTGCTGAGGGGAGGACGGCTCGTACTAATTCCTGGAATGGAGTCAATGGAGTGGGGGCAACCACGTCCTTTGATGTTGGACACCGTTCCATTGACTCTATTCCAGCCATTTATCATGAGCCGGTCCTCCACTGGATGTGAGCGATATGGTTTGGTGTGCAGCCAGCGTTTGTTTTCATACCAGTCAGATTACTAATTTACTGCTTCAGAGCTCAGTCTGAGTTGAGCGTGCCTTTTTAATGTATTTATCTCTCCATATTACACCGTGACAATGTAATGATTATATACTGTGCTAATGAATGATAGCATTGTGTTGTCTGTCTGTCCGCTGTAGAAGATGTGTGGATGGAAACTGATGGACATGAGGCCCAGGTGCAGACTGACGGGTGAGTGATCATATTTATTAGCCCTATTGTGTGTTTTTATATCAGCCATTGTCTTGTCTTTAAACACGTCTGTTGTGAAGGATGTAGGCTTAGGCACTATACCTGGATATTTAGCCATTAGATGTTTTTTATATATATATATATATATATATACACACACATACACAGTGCCTTGCGAAAGTATTCGGCCCCCTTGAACTTTGCGACCTTTTGCCACATTTCAGGCTTCAAACATAAAGATATAAAACTGTATTTTTTTTGTGAAGAATCAACAACAAGTGGGACACAATCATGAAGTGGAACGACATTTATTGGATATTTCAAACTTTTTTAACAAATCAAAAACTGAAACTGCTCTCTGCGCTTTTGACGGACCTCTGAGACTATCACAGTGCAGGTGCATTTATACGGAGACTTGATTACACACAGGTGGATTGTATTTATCATCATTAGTCATTTAGGTCAACATTGGATCATTCAGAGATCCTCACTGAACTTCTGGAGAGAGTTTGCTGCACTGAAAGTAAAGGGGCTGAATAATTTTGCACGCCCAATTTTTCAGTTTTTGATTTGTTAAAAAAGTTTGAAATATCCAATAAATGTCGTTCCACTTCATGATTGTGTCCCACTTGTTGTTGATTCTTCACATAAAAATACAGTTTTATAGCTTTATGTTTGAAGCATGAAATGTGGCAAAAGGTCACAAAGTTCAAGGGGGCCGAATACTTTCGCAAGGCACTGTGTGTTTGTGAATATTGATCGCTACTTTCTAAGGAAATACCTGCAGTCAACTTGTGCAATATGTTAAGAGATAAAGTAGATGGCCTTCTTCATTTCACCTGTTACCGTAGTTCCCAGTGTTTCTGTTTACAAGCGCACACCTGCTTGTGAAACGTTTTTGTTACGGTGTGCCCACTAATGAATACACCCGGGGTTATTATGCATCTGATACGCTGTTGTGTATGACAGGGTGTTGTCAGAGGAGCCTGCGAAGACTAAGACCGACAGCCCAGCTCCTGAGACTTCTCCTGAGGTGGGAAACATCCCCATTGTACCTGGATGATACGTTTATCTAAAATATACATTCATATCAGGGTTGGGGGTCAATTCAGATGTTCCTCATTTACTTCCTGAAATGGAATTGAACCCCCAACCCTGATTGAGTTGTTGATGTCTAGCTCTACTGTTTCTGTCTGTTCCTTATGTAACTATATTGAGGATCATAGTGAAATTATTCCCCAAACTAATTTTTAATTTTGCGCAGGATAACGCGGTGCAGAACCACCCGGGGGTTCTCAGTGTTACGGAGGTTCGTCGTTTCACTCGCTCCATGGCCCAGACCACTCCCAGCGTGCCGCCACCGGCCTCGATCATCAGCAAAGCCAAGACCGCCACACCAGACTCTGGATCAGGTGCAGGCCGTCATTTCCTCACACACACACACTCCTCAGCAAAGACTGGCACACGTACCGAAGCTGCACCACGTATATATGCAGAAATACCCCCCCCCCCCCCCCATCTTCTGAATCATGCTTGTAACGTCAATAGGTTATAGCTATGCTTTAGAGAGGGAGCCAATGTGTGTGTGTGCACACTGGCAAAGATGTTGGCTGTATTGGTGGTTAACGGGTTTGTGTTCTCCTAGATGACAGTGGTAAGAAGCCACCGTCAAGTCTGGGTCCTCGTCTCAGTGCCAAGCGCAGAGCAGCTGCCGATGAATTCCAGAGCCCAAGGAAGAAGCCATCGCCCCCTGTTAAGAGCCAGAGTGTAAGATATTTTATTTATCTGTTATTTTACCAGGTAAGTTGACTGAGAACACGTTCTCATTTACAGCAACGACCTGGGGAATAGTTACAGGGGAGAGGAGGGGGGATGAATGAGACAATTGTAGGTGACCGTGATGGTTTGAGGGCCAGATTGGGAATTTAGCCAGGACACCGGGGTTAACACCCCTACTCTTACGATAAGTAAGATATATTAAGTGGTATCACTGTATCAAGTTCACTTTTGAAATCACATTTTTATAGGTTTACGTTCTGAAGCAAGTGTTATTTTTCCAAAAAAATATTGTAAGCTTTTATTTGCCATGAATAGACCCCTAATGTTGTCTGCTGTAGGTGAGGCCCAACATGAGGTCGTTCCTCCACACGGTCCAGAAGAACCAGATGCTGATGATGACCCCCAGTTCTCTGGGTCGCAACACGGTCATGAAGTCCTTCATTAAACACACCACGCCGGGCAGAGCCGACCTCAAGGTTCGTTTACAGATCACACTACTCAGCGATGTGATATTTCCTGAATAATTCCTGCCTTCGTGACATTATCCCCCCCCCCCCCCTCTCTATGTTGTCATGATCACATCATAACCATTTTGTGATCATTTTGAGCCAAACGTTTAGGAAGTAAAAAAACAAAGCACAATGTTACCAGACAACATGTGTAGCCTTGTTAATTGGATCTCTCTTTCCCTGTCCCCCCTACAGTCAGGCTGTGGTGTAGTGGTATGTATTATGGTGTGGTATGTGGTGGGGGGGGGTGTTTGTGTGCTCTAACTGGTACATGCCACTTGTCATTGTTCCCTCCAACACCACCTGAGTTAACGTTGGGTTCTAAAGGGGCACAAAGGCTGGGGCTTTTGTGATTTTAGATTTCATCCGATTTTATGTCTAACGTGTTTTCGGGGCGCCTACACACGTCAAGCGCGTTACCGGCTCTTTGCAAGAACATACATTTGCCCCTCACTTAACTAAATTTAAATTATATATTTATTTTCGCCTTAAATCTGTGTAGACGTCCTTCAGATGCATTTTCTTTCACCCTTGGTGCCTTTAGTCCATATTAATCTTGTTCCCTTTAATGGGCTCTTTCCATTTAAAATAATACTACCACGGATTTCACTCAGTCCCAAATGAGATGCCACTAGAATGTTTAAAAATATATATATATATATTATATTTTTTTTATGCCATGTATCTATATCAGATTCCCAAGTGTAATTTTCTTCTAGGAAAGAGAACGCCTGAAACTGGAAGCACTAAAGAAGAAGCAAGAGCAAGAAGACGAGAGGAAGAAGAAGATGGAGGAAGAGAAGAGGAGAAAACAGGAAGAGATGAAGAAGAAGAGGGATGAACGGCTGCGGAGGGTAGTCGAGGCCCGGGTGAAGGAAGAACAGAAAGAGGAGGAGAAGAAGAAGAAGATTGAGCAGAAAATGCTCCAGATTGACGAGAAACACGACAAGGTGAGATGTTGACGAGAGATGCGACAGGGTGAGATGTTGACGAGAGATGCGACAGGGTGAGATGTTGACGAGAAACGCGACAGGGTGAGATGTTGACGAGAAACGAGACAGGGTGAGGTGTTGACGAGACAGGGTGAGGTGTTGACGAGACAGGGTGAGGTGTTGACGAGACAGGGTGAGGTGTTGACGAGACAGGGTGAGGTGTTGACGAGACAGGGTGAGGTGTTGACGGGAGACGCGACTACTGAATGACGGACGGATGACATCTGATGCAGAGGTGAAGCTACAGTAATGGGGGTCCTGTTCATTTGGGCACAAACCGCCTTGAAATGGAGTGTTAAGAGGAGATACTATCTGAACTTGTCCAATCGGAAACTCTTGTTTTCGTTAAACTATTTTCCCCCTGTTCCCGCAGCTGCGAGTGGAGCGCATGGCAGAGGAGAAAGCCAAGAAGAAGGTGGCCACCAAACGCCAGGAGGAGCTGGAACTGAGGAGGAAGATGGAGGAGGACGTCAGGAGGAAGAAGATTCAACAGTCTGTAAGACACTCCTGTTTCCTACTTTCTATTTATTAGTAGTAGTAGTATGATTTATTTTTTAGTTGGCAGATATTGGGGAGGTAGACGGAATGCCGCCCATTGGGGAGGTAGACGGAATGCCGCCCATTGGGGAGGTAGACGGAATGCCGCCCATTGGGGAGGTAGACGGAATGCCGCCCATTGGGGAGGTAGACGGAATGCCGCCCATTGGGGAGGTAGACGGAATGCCGCCCATTGGGGAGGTAGACGGAATGCCGCCCATTGGGGAGGTAGACGGAATGCCGCCCATTGGGGAGGTAGACGGAATGCCGCCCATTGGGGGGGTAGACGGAATGCCGCCCATTGGGGGGGTAGACGGAATGCCGCCCATTGGGGGGGTAGACGGAATGCCGCCCATTGGGGAGGTAGACGGAATGCCGCCCATTGGGGAGGTAGACGGAATGCCGCCCATTGGGGAGGTAGACGGAATGCCGCCCATTGGGGAGGTAGACGGAATGCCGCCCATTGGGGAGGTAGACGGAATGCCGCCCATTGGGGAGGTAGACGGAATGCCGCCCATTGGGGAGGTAGACGGAATGCCGCCCATTGGGGGGGTAGACGGAATGCCGCCCATAGGGGGGGTAGAATCCGTACCCACTCTTGACCCATTAATGTCCAAACTGCAGCATTGCCCGCTAGACCAGCCCCAAGGACAGCCATTTTTTATTTTTTTGTAATTCGAATGCCTCTTGAAGGTGCTGCATGTGGGTTGTTAAATGTTTGACCCTTGACCCAGGAGGAGGAGGAGAAGCGTCAGCAGGAGCTGCAGGCGAAGAGGAGAGCCGAAGAAGAGCAGGAGAGGGCTCGTAAGATGACTGAGGCCCGACGAGCACTGGAGCTGAAGAAAGAACTAGAGAGAGAACTGGAGAGAGAGAGACAAGCATCTGCTGAGAGGTAGTTTTCCTGTCAACTTTTGATGAATGGAAGTGTTTATTTTCTTATGGAATTACGACAACTGTAAAATGGCCGACAACTGCTGACGTAAAATGGGCTTTAATAATTAATTAGTTTGATCTTCTATTAAACTGGCATTGTTATTGTTGATGTTCGAAGCTTTGGACTGTGAATTGTTTGGTTTAATGTGGAGACCGGAGAAGGCTGTTGCTGAATATTGTGTCTGTTTCAGGGAGCGGGTAGAGAGAGAGAAGGCCATCGCTCTTCAGAGAGACGTGGAGAAAGCTGCCCGGGAGAAGGAGAGGAGAGAGTTGGAGAAGAGGAAGAGGGTAAGTCTTCAACCATACCTGTCTTGTCTTGTTTGGATTAACCATTAATTTAACATGTCTGTTCCTGTCTTAAACATTGTGTAGACTTGGTTTGAAGGTACTTTCAGATTTGTACGTAACATTTAAAAGGTGTTAATATTGGGGACTTCGTACATGTACACTTTCGGTTAGAAGACATTAACGGCAAGTTGAAGTACTAATGAAATGTTTTTATTCTGTCAATAGGAGGAGCAACAGAGGCAGGCTGAGGAGGAGAGACAGCGAGAAGCTGAGAGACTCGCTGAGAGACAGCGAGAAGCTGAGAGACTCGCTGAGAGACAGCGAGAAGCTGAGAGACTCGCTGAGCGACAGCGAGAAGCTGAGAGACTCGCTGAGGGACTCGCTGAGCGACAGCGAGAAGCCGCTAAGAGCCACCTGACTGCTGAAGTTCAGGTGAGAACACTTCTCTCCTTTGACAGGTCAAAAGTAGGGCAGGGAGCATCAACTAGATCAACCCCCGGGTCCATTTTGTTTTCTTGGGGGAGGTGGTCGTAGGGCCGGAAGACGATTACAAATCATGGGTTTAGTCCAGTTCGAAGCCAAGAAGCCCCAACGGATATTTGACTAAAACAGAATAATTTAAAACCTTGCTTACATATGTGTATACGATCACATCTCTCTATTACGCGTGGGGAGACCTGGGAACTGATTTCCTAAATTAAAAATGACTTTGGTGCTGATTTCCTGGTGTCTTGTCCAACAATGAATCAAAAAAATCAAATCTAATGTATTTATATAGCCCTTCGTACATCAGCTGATATCTCAAAGTGCTGTACAGAAACCCAGCCTAAAACCCCAAACAGCAAGCAATGCAGGTGTAGAAGCAAACACAATGACAGTTTGTTGGCCCGCCAGTAGGGGGAGATGTGGGATTGGCCCCAACATGTGACTATTGACTATAGGAGGAGGAGCTTGTGGTAACATGGCGCGTCCATTGTTTTGAATGTAAACATTTTTTTTCCCCTATTTGTCCCATATGGGGCTGGAAGGAGTGGATGTCTATGGGGTTGTCAGTAATGATTTTCCTAATCTTTGCAAAGTGTTGTGTATCTCATTGGAGGATATTGATCCTGCGGTAGATTTACAGACCGATGTTCGTGTGCACTTCTCCTGTTCCCGCCTATAGGTGTTGAAGACGCCTGTGGGGAAGGGAGGAGTCCTCAACGTCACTGTGGATATCGAGGTATGGATCACACTCTCGTTAGAGCCGTAGTCGGTAGAGCATGACTCTTGCAACGCCAGGGGTTGTTGGGTTCGATTTCACCGGGGCCACCCATACGTAAAATGTACGCAAACTATGACTAAGTCGCTTTGGATAAAAGCATCTGATAAATGGAAGTAGGAGATGAGGACTCTCAATATGATATACTCTAATGTTGCTGGACCTACTTTATCAGTCCAACCTTGGCTGGGTGTAGAAATCACACCAACTTGTCTATTTGAATTCTAAGAGAAGAAATCCCTGTCTTCTTGCCCTTGCAGCAGTCTCCCCAGTCGTATGAGATCACTCCTAAAGGGGGGAACAAGCCCGTTGTTCTCAACGCCAACCCTGAGGACTATGGGATGGATCAGAACAGTGATGACTCTACTGATGACGAATCGGCACCAAGGAAACCCATCCCCACATGGGCTGAGGGTACGTTTGACTGACCTCGTAGCAACACGCGTAACGCCTCCACACAAGGCCTCGTTTATGCCTTTCACTGTGCTCTTATTTTTTACCTTTTATTTAACTAGGCAAGTCAGTTAACCCACTAAATAACAATGTGTTCTTAACTGCCTGTTCAGGGGCAGAAAGACAGATTTGTACCTTTTCAGCTCAGGGATTTGAACTTGCAACCTTTCGGTTACTAGTCCAACACTCTAACCACTAGGCTACCCTGCCGCACCAAACTATCTTAAAGGGATAGTTTGAGATTTTGGTAATTAACCTGGGGGGGGGGGGGGGTTCTACATACCCAGAGTTAGATGAACTCATGGATACCATTTGTTTATGTCGCTGTGCAGTTTGAAGGAAAGTCAAGAGTTCATGGTGCCATTGCTAACTAGCCATTAGCACAACGACTGGAAGCATGATGGCAAAGTGCTAGCTTTTATAACTACAAGACCTTAGTCACGATGCTAAAAGTGTGAACCCCTTCTTCCCTCCCCTCAACCAGGCAACCAGCTGAAGCAGTCTATGATGAAGCAATATTTCCACCCAGCGGACGTGGACTCTCACTACGGGGCGATTGAACCCCCAAAGCTGGATCGCATCTTCTGCAAGAGCAAACCTCGCTACTTTAAACGTACCAGCTCTGCTGTCTGGCACTCGCCGCCTCGAATGGGAGCTCTACCCCTTTAAGCACTGGGATAAAATGGTTTTATTTTTCATTTTGGTAATGTTTGTTGTTTCATGTATTATACGAAGATTCCCTAGCTGGCGGACACTTGAAAGGAAGTGTAGAACCTTCTTTCTTTCTTTTTTTAAAATTCTTTAAAAAAAATAAATCTTGTATAAATTTTTACATTTCTTCTGAATAAAATGGATATAACATCTCCACAACTTTTGAAGATGGTCATTTAAAAATAAAAAAAAATTGTTCGCATGAAGGGAAATCCATGAACTATTTGACAGGCAAGGATCACAACTTGAAGGTTAACCAATTATTATTTTTATAAGGGACTGGGGGGGGGGGGGGGGGGGGGGGGGTAAAATGAGTTACTCGTCTGTGCAGAAATACTAACCACACAACGTTATTCTATATAGTGTAATAATCTCATTTACAAATAAAATACATTTTCTGCACATTGAAAAAGGAATCGGGCATATCTCATACATACAAGTAGCTCACAGATGTGAATACAGATATAATCACTGTGTTTTTGCATCCCTGACTCCAATATTTAGAGAGCTCTAGATATGCATTCATTGAATTGTGGTTTTATATGCGTTAACGAGCACTACATTCAGTTTTATTTCTGAATATGGAGATGGGACTACACCACAGGATCAACAATGAACATGTTTTGGCAGTGTTGAGGACTTTTATTTTGAAAAGTGCACGCTGACTAGTACGTGATGCTGTAGTCCGTCAGAAACCACTGTCACCCAGTCCACACAGCATTTGATTTCTTTAACCTTTATTTAACTGGGCAAGTGGATACCATTTGGAGGGAGTCGACCGGTAAGCGTTCGTACCTCTCCCGAGGTAGTTGACGGTGTTTTATACCTGCGTTAGTGTGATGACTAGTTGTATAATATTATTACCAGGCTGTATGCGTTGCATTTATTTGTTGGGCCACTTTTGCAGCTCTGCTACTAGACGTTACCTGTTCGCGACAATAACCTTGAGAGTCCGTTTCATAAGCGCCTTGTCATGAGTAACTGTAGCCAACTAACGTTGTTTTAACGTCGTCAAATATCCGACCCGTTTCTCCAAAACCATTATTATTGTTATTAGCGGACGACGTTGTAAAACCCGTATTATCGGCATTATTCAACAGGGTTTTAAGAAATATATTACCTTCAACAGTGTTATCTTGTGATCAAGCCATCAATGTTTAGTGATTTTATTTTGGCTAACGGGTTAGCAATTAGCATGTTTGCCATTTCAGTGGAAATACTAACGTTTACTAGGATCAGCTTTTTCATAAGCAGGTTAGCAACAAACAAGTGTCCCGTATTATCGGCATACGGACCCCAGTTATTGACCACCTTCACTATTTTGTTCAATTAGAAAATATCTGTTTTTAATTTTGTACAAAGAAAGAGACCAGCCTGGGATCCTAAGGGATTACTAGCAGGTTGACTATAGTAAATATATTAGTTGACTTTCCAGTACAAATCACTTGTCTGTCCTACTTTATATTGCGTTGCCCGGTGCGCCCTCATGTAGGTTCTTCATCAACCTCTTCAGTGTTGGAACTAAATAATGTCTCTCTTTATTTTACACATTAATCTTATGGTTTGAGAAAGTTGATACGTTTAATACTAACATAAATTAGTATGCTGGATATTAAATGGTGTGTAAGTGTGTGGTCTGTCGCGCAGTCGAATTGTACAATACACAGCGCGTCCCACAAAATGTGTGTGTGTATACAGTTGATGTCGGAAGTGTACATACACCGTAGCCAAATTTAAACTCAGTTTTTCACAATTCCTGACATTTAATCCTAGTAAAAATACCCTGTCTTAGGTCAGTTAGGATCATTGCCTTTAAATCGTTTAACTTGGGTCAAAAGTTTCGGGTAGCCTTCCACAAGCTTCCCACAATAAGTTGGGTAAATTTTGGCCCATTCCTCCTGACAGAGCTGGTGTAACTGAGTCAGGTTTGTAAGCCTCCTTGCTCGCACATACGCTTTTTCAGTTCTGCCCACAAATTTTCTATAGGATTGAGGTCAGGGCTTTGTGATGGCCACTCCAATACCTTGACTTTGTTCTCCTTAAGCCATTTTGCCACAACTTTGGAAGTATGTTTGGGGTCATTGTCCATTTGGAAGACCCATTTGCCACCAAGCTTTAACTTCCTGACTGTCTAGATGTTGCTTCCATATATCCACATAATTTTCCATCCTCATGATGCCATCCATTTTGTGAAGTGCACCAGTCCCTCCTGCAGCAAAGCACCCCCACAACATGATACTGTCACTCCCGTTTTGAAATTTATCCCAAGGATGAACCAGACTTGTGGAGGTCTACAATTTTTTTTCTGAAGTCTTGGCTGATTTCTTTTGATTTTCCCATAATGTCAAGCATGAATTATAAGTGAAATAATCTCTGTAAACAATTTTTGGAAAAATTACTTGTGTCCTGCACAAAGTAGATGTCCTAACCGACTTGCCAAAACTATAGTTTGTTAACAAGAAATTTGTGGAGTGGTTGAAAAAATAATTTTAATGACTCCAACATAAGTGTATGTAAACTTCCGACTTCAACTGTATAATCAAGACGTTGACAAGACGGTTATAAATAATGTTTTTTAATTGAAATAATAGTGTCCTTCGAAATTTGCTTTCGTCAAATAATCCTCCATTTGCAGCCTTGCAGATCTTTGGCATTCCAATTTGTTGATGTAACGGATGTGAAATGGCTAGCTTAGTTAGCGGTGATGCGCGCTACATAGCGTTTCAATCGGTGACGTCACTTGCTCTGAGACCTTGAAGTAGTGGTTCCCCCTTTGCTCTGCAAGGGCCGCGGCTTTTGTGGAGCGATGGGTAACGATGCTTCGTGGGTGACTGTTGTTGACGTGTGCAGAGGGTCCCTGGTTCGCGCCCGGGTATGGGCGAGGGGACGGTCTAATGTTATACTGTTACATTGAGGTAGTCTGAAGTAGTGATGTTCGCAAACGAGTCGGCTTTTGTAAGTGAACGTTGGGATCCGGCTCGCATGTCAGAAAAGCCAAATCTTTTTATAAAAATCTTTTAAAAAAAATAAGATATGAATAATCAAAATATTTAAATAAATAGAATTTACTATTTGAAAGAACAAAAACAGTATAGGCCTAAATGCACAACTGTACACACATTTGATCTGACTGTCTGCTCAGACTAACAGCCTCCCCTGTTGTTCCTGTCAATCAGACGCAGTGTCAACCAATGAACCAACGATGTGTGAGGGAGGGCGGAGCCAACTCATTCACCGTCACACACTTAGCAACCGAGGAGAGAGAGAGGAAGGACAGCTGTTAAAACGAGTCGGAAGCACAGTAGCATTTGGATGCATTTTAATAATATAGACTATGTTAGAGCACAGCGTAGTATTTGCCAAAACAAAATCTCATAAAGTCGGTTCTACGCACAACCTACACCGGTATATGTGAACTGTGCACCCAACTGTGAAGCTAGCTGTAGCGGAGCTTCCAGAAACTAGCGGGCCTACTAGTGATAGTGGTGGACCCAGAACCTCCACACGTGGATATGTATCCACTCAGTCAAGTAGGCCTACTAGTGATAGTGGTGGAGATGTATCCACTCGGTCAAGTAGGCCTGCTAGTGATAGTAGTGGAGCCAGCACCTCCACACGTGGAGATGTATCCACTCAGTCAAGTAGGCCTACTAGTGATAGTGGTGGAACCAGCACCTCCACACGTGGAGATGTATCCACTCAGTCAAGTAGGCCTACTCCGCGACCCACAGCAACGCAGTCTTCTATGGACCAGTTTATGCCCAAGTCTATGTCTGTAGCAAAACAAGGCCAAATTGATATTGCATCGGCTAAAATGATTGCCAACGATTTCCAGCCATTTTCCATCGTGGAGGACAGAGGTTTTAGAAATTATAGCAATAGTCTAAATCCAATGTACACAATTCCAAACAGGAAAACCCTTTTAAAATCACTTATTCCACAACTGTATGAGAGCACACAGGCTTCAGTGCGGGAAAGAGTCCAAAAAGCTACTGCAGTTTGCCTTACCACTGACTGCTGGACATCAAGGGTAACCACTTCTTACACGTCACTTCATTGAAGATTTTTCGATGTCTAGCTGTCTTCCGGACTGCTTTGAGTTCAGCGACCGACACACCTCAGAGAACTTGGCAGAGGAACTGTTGAGAGTGGCCAGAGAACGGCAAGCAGCTAACGAAACCAAAGCCATGAAAATGTTTAAATGGACCCATCATCCATGTCTTTCCCACACAATCATCCTGATTGTAAGAGCTGCTCTGAGGGTGATGAAGTCCACTGTGGACGAAGTGAAATCAGCTGTGGAATACATCCACAGGAGCACAGTAGATGCTGAAAAACTAAACGTCTACACAACGCTAGATGGGAGATGCCTGAGCTGAGGCCTAAACAAGACTCCACTACAAGGTGGAATTCAACATTTTATATGTTGAAGTGGTTTCTTGAGTCAAAGGATGACATCATCTCTACCCTGGCCATTGTCAATGCACCTGTTGATGCTCTGACCCAAGAGGAATGGGAGGTGGTGGAGGAGGAGGAGTCCTGGAACCCTTTGAGCAGGTCACTATGGAGATCAGTGGAGAAAGGTACAGTAAGCAGCTATTTATTTAATCCAGTATTATATATGTAGATGAGCAGTAGATGAGAATGTAGTATCAGTAGACAAAACATGAACCTGAACTAATAAGTTACGGTTCTCTCTTTTCAGCTATGTGACAGCCTCAAAAACGATACTCCTGTGTCAGGGTCTGCAGCCAATCACAGCCGGCCGCCAGAGAGAAGCAAACGTAACCACAGGACATGTGACAGAGTTGATGGACACCCTCATCAATGGACAGGAAGATACACCGAATGGAATATAATATATATACACTTTGTTTATATACATTAAAAAGTTATACTTTAATAAATGCAAATGTTTAACAGCGTTCTTATTCATAACAAACCAAAGCATTTTTAAATACATTGTGGTTAAGGTAGAGTATGATTTCATTTAATAAATTAATTAGAATTGTTTTAACACCGATCGTAGTCAAACTATCGCAAACTGTTTGACTTGGAAAAAATACACACAAAAAAAATAAATTGAAAGAGCCGTTTGGGAGCCAAAAGAGCCGAAAGAGCTGGCTCTCTGAAAATAGCCTGAATGCCCATCACTAATCTGAAGAGATTTCACCCCATGTTTCCTGAGGCACCCCCCCACAAATTGGATTGGCTTGATGGGCACTTCTCTATAGGGTTGAGATCTGGTGACTGTGCTGGCCACTCCATTATAGACAGAATACCAGCTGACTGCTTCTTCCCTACATAGTTCTTGCATAGTTTAGAGCTGTGCTTTGGGTCATTTTCCTGTTGTAGGAGGAAATTGCCTCCAATTCAGCGTCGTCCACAGGGTATGGCATGGCGTTGCAAAATGGAGTGATGGCCTTCCTTCTTCAAGATCCCTTTTACCCTGTACAGATCTCCCACTTTATCACCACCAAAGCACCCCCCGACCATCACATTGCCTCCACCATGCTTCACAGACTGCGTCAAGCACTCCTCCAGCATCTTTTCATTTTTACAGCGTCTCACGAATGTTCTTCTTTGTGATCCGAACACCTCAAACGTAGATTCGTCTGTCCATAACACTTTTTTTCCCAATGTTCCTCGGTCCAGTGTCTGTGTTCTTTTGCCCATCTTAATCTTTTATTTTTATTGATCAGTCTGAGATGTGTATTTTTCTTTGCAACTCTGCCTACAAGGCCAGCATCCCAGATTCGCCTCTTCACTGTTGACGTTGAGACTTGTGTTTTGCGGTTACTATTTAATGAAGCTGCCAGTTGAGGACTTGTGAGTCCTCTGTTTCTCAAACTAGAAACTCTAATGTACTTGTCCTCTTGCTCAGTTGTGCACTGGGGCCTCCCACTCCTCTTTCTATTCTTGTTAGAGACAGTTTGCGCTGTTCTGTGAAGGGAGTAGGACACAACGTTGTACGAGATCTCACATGGAAAAGCCTCCATTTCCCAGAACAAGAATAGACTGACGAGTTTCAGAAGAAAGATCTTTGTTTCGTGCCATTTTGAGCCTGTAATCAAACCCACAAATGCTGATGCTCCAGATACTCAACTAGTCTAAAGAAGGCCAGTTTTATTGCTTCTTTAATGAGAACAACAGTTTTCAGCTGTGCTAACATAATTGCAAAAGTGTTTTCTAATGATCAATTAGCCTTTTTAAAACGATAAACTTGGATTAGCTAACACAACATGCCATTGGAACACAGGAGTGATGGTTGCTGATAATTGTTGTCTGTCTGTCTGTCTGCCTGCCTCTGTCTCTCTTTCCAGAACCATGACATCCCAGGTGCGACAGAACTTCCACCAGGAATGTGAGGCTGCCATCAACAGGCAGATCAACCTGGAACTGTATGCTTCTTATGTATACCTGTCTATGGTGAGTTATCCACCTGCTAGGCCCTTACCTGTCTATGGTGAGTTATCCACCTGCTAGGCCCTTACCTGTCTATGGTGAGTTATCCACCTGCTAGGCCCTTACCTGTCTATGGTGAGTTATCCACCTGCTAGACCCTTACCTGTCTATGGTGATTTATCCACCTGCTAGGCCCTTACCTGTCTATGGTGAGTTATCCATCTGCTAGGCCCTTACCTGTCTATGGTGAGTTATCCACCTGCTGGACCCTTACCTGTCTATGGTGAGTTATCCACCTGCTGGACCCTTACCTGTCTATGGTGAGTTATCCACCTGCTAGGCCCTTACCTGTCTATGGTGAGACCAATAGTTATCCACCTTCTAGGCCCTTACCTGTCTATGGTGAGTTATCCACCTGCTAGGCCCTTACCTGTCTATGGTGAGTTATCCACCTGCTAGGCCCTTACCTGTCTATGGTGAGTTATCCACCTGCTAGGCCCTTACCTGTCTATGGTGAGTTATCCACCTGCTAGACCCTTACCTGTCTATGGTGAGACCAATAGTTATCCACCTGCTAGGCCCTTACCTGTCTATGGTGAGTTATCCACCTGCTAGGCCCTTACCTGTCTATGGTGAGTTATCCACCTGCTAGGCCCTTACCTGTCTATGGTGAGTTATCCACCTGCTAGACCCTTACCTGTCTATGGTGAGTTATCCACCTGCTAGGCCCTTACCTGTCTATGGTGAGTTATCCACCTGCTGGACCCTTACCTGTCTATGGTGATTTATCCACCTGCTGGACCTTTACCTGTCTATGGTGAGACCAATAGTTATCCACCTGCTGGACCCTTACCTGTCTATGGTGAGTTATCCACCTGCTAGACCCTTACCTGTCTATGGTGAGTTATCCACCTGCTAGGCCCTTACCTGTCTATGGTGAGTTATCCACCTGCTAGGCCCTTACCTGTCTATGGTGAGTTATCCACCTGCTGGACCCTTACCTGTCTATGGTGAGTTATCCACCTGCTAGGCCCTTACCTGTCTATGGTGAGTTATCCACCTGCTGGACCCTTACCTGTCTATGGTGAGTTATCCACCTGCTAGGCCCTTACCTGTCTATGGTGAGTTATCCACCTGCTAGACCCTTACCTGTCTATGGTGAGTTATCCACCTGCTAGGCCCTTACCTGTCTATGGTGAGTTATCCATCTGCTAGGCCCTTACCTGTCTATGGTGAGTTATCCACCTGCTGGACCCTTACCTGTCTATGGTGAGTTATCCACCTGCTGGACCCTTACCTGTCTATGGTGAGTTATCCACCTGCTAGGCCCTTACCTGTCTATGGTGAGTTATCCACCTGCTAGACCCTTACCTGTCTATTGTGAGACCAATAGTTATCCACCTGCTAGGCCCTGACCTGTCTATGGTGAGTTATCCACCTGCTGGACCCTTACCTGTCTACGGTGAGTTATCCACCTGCTAGGCCCTTACCTGTCTACGGTGAGTTATCCACCTGCTAGGCCCTTACCTGTCTATGGTGAGTTATCCACCTGCTAGACCCTTACCTGTCTATGGTGAGTTATCCACCTGCTAGGCCCTTACCTGTCTATGGTGAGTTATCCACCTGCTAGGCCCTTACCTGTCTATGGTAAGTTATCCACCTGCTAGGCCCTTACCTGTCTATAGTGAGTTATCCACCTGCTAGGCCCTTACCTGTCTATAGTGAGTTATCCACCTGCTAGGCCCTTACCTGTCTATGGTGAGACCAATAGTTATCCACCTGCTGGACCCTTACCTGTCTATGGTGAGTTATCCACCTGCTAGGCCCTTACCTGTCTATGGTAAGTTATCCACCTGCTAGGCCCTTACCTGTCTATAGTGAGTTATCCATCTGCTAGGCCCTTACCTGTCTATGGTAAGTTATCCACCTGCTAGGCCCTTACCTGTCTATGGTGAGTTATCCACCTGCCAGGCCCTTACCTGTCTATGGTGAGTTATCCACCTTCTAGGCCCTTACCTGTCTATGGTGAGTTATCCACCTGTTAGGCCCTTACCTGTCTATGGTGAGTTATCCACCTGCTGGACCCTTACCTGTCTATGGTGAGTTATCCACCTGCTAGGCCCTTACCTGTCTATGGTGAGTTATCCACCTGCTAGGCCCTTACCTGTCTATGGTGAGTTATCCACCTGCTGGACCCTTACCTGTCTATGGTGAGTTATCCACCTGCTAGGCCCTTACCTGTCTATGGTGAGTTATCCACCTGCTAGGCCCTTACCTGTCTATGGTGAGACCAATAGTTATCCACCTGCTAGACCCTTACCTGTCTATGGTGAGTTATCCACCTGCTAGACCCTTACCTGTCTATGGTGAGTTATCCACCTGCTAGGCCCTTACCTGTCTATGGTGAGTTATCCACCTGCTAGGCCCTTACCTGTCTATGGTGAGTTATCCACCTGCTAGGCCCTTACCTGTCTATGGTGAGACCAATATTTATCCACCTGCTGGACCTTTACCTGTCTATGGTGAGATCAATAGTTATCCACCAGCTGGACCTTTACCTGTCTATGGTGAGATCAATAGTTATCCACCAGCTGGACCTTTACCTGTCTATGGTGAGTTATCCACCTGCTGGACCCTTACCTGTTTATGGTGAGACCAATAGTTATCCACCAGCTAGGCCCTTACCTGTCTATGGTGAGTTATCCACCTGCTAGGCCCTTACCTGTCTATGGTGAGTTATCCACCTGCTAGACCCTTACCTGTCTATGGTGAGACCAATAGTTATCCACCTGCTAGACCCTTACCTGTCTATGGTGAGTTATCCACCTGCTAGGCCCTTACCTGTCTATGGTGAGTTATCCACCTGCTAGACCCTTACCTGTCTATGGTGAGACCAATATTTATCCACCTGCTGGACCCTTACCTGTCTATGGTGAGACCAATAGTTATCCACCTGCTGGACCCTTACCTGTCTATGGTGAGACCAATAGTTATCCACCTGCTGGACCCTTACCTGTCTATGGTGAGTTATCCACCTGCTAGGCCCTTACCTGTCTATGGTGAGTTATCCACCTGCTAGGCCCTTACCTGTCTATGGTGAGTTATCCACCTGCTGGACCCTTACCTGTCAATGGTGAGTTATCCACCTGCTGGACCCTTACCTGTCTATGGTGAGTTATCCACCTGCTAGGCCCTTACCTGTCTATGGTGAGTTATCCACCTGCTAGGCCCTTACCTGTCTATGGGGAGTTATCCACCTGCTGGACCCTTACCTGTCTATGGTGAGACCAATAGTTATCCACCTGCTGGACCCTTACCTGTCTATGGTGAGACCAATAGTTATCCACCTGCTGGACCCTTACCTTTCTATGGTGAGTTATCCACCTGCTAGACCCTTACCTGTCTATGGTGAGTTATCCACCTGCTAGACCCTTACCTGTCTATGGTGAGTTATCCACCTGCAAGGGCCTTACCTGTCTATGGTGAGACCAATAGTTATCCACCTGCTGGACCCTTACCTGTCTATGGTGAGTTATCCACCTGCTGGACCCTTACCTGTCTATGGTGAGTTATCCACCTGCTAGGCCCTTACCTGTCTATGGTGAGTTATCCACCTGCTGGACCCTTACCTGTCTATGGTGAGTTATCCACCTGCTGGACCCTTACCTGTCTATGGTGAGTTATCCACCTTCTAGACCCTTAATTGTCTATGGTGAGTTATCCACCTGCTGGACCCTTACCTGTCTATGGTGAGTTATCCACCTGCTAGGCCCTTACCTGTCTATGGTGAGACCAATAGTTATCCACCTGCTGGACCCTTACCTGTCTATGGTGAGACCAATAGTTATCCACCTGCTGGACCCTTACCTTTCTATGGTGAGTTATCCACCTGCTAGACCCTTACCTGTCTATGGTGAGTTATCCACCTGCTAGACCCTTACCTGTCTATGGTGAGTTATCCACCTGCAAGGGCCTTACCTGTCTATGGTGAGACCAATAGTTATCCACCTGCTGGACCCTTACCTGTCTATGGTGAGTTATCCACCTGCTGGACCCTTACCTGTCTATGGTGAGTTATCCACCTGCTAGGCCCTTACCTGTCTATGGTGAGTTATCCACCTGCTGGACCCTTACCTGTCTATGGTGAGTTATCCACCTGCTAGACCCTTAATTGTCTATGGTGAGTTATCCACCTGCTGGACCCTTACCTGTCTATGGTGAGTTATCCACCTGCTAGGCCCTTACCTGTCTATGGTGAGACCAATAGTTATTCACCTGCTGGACCCTTACCTGTCTATGGTGAGTTATCCACCTGCTAGACCCTTAATTGTCTATTTGGGATTGGATCGCAAGTCAAATGAGAATGGGTTCAATTTGGGATTGGATCGCAAGTCAAATGAGAATGGGTTCAATTTGGGATTGGATCGCATGTCAAATGAGAATGGGTTCAATTTGGGATTGGATCGCAAGTCAAATGAGAAATTGGATCAATTCTCATGTTTGCTCTTTACATCTCTAGCACAGGGAGACATGAGTTAAAGGAATTTAGACTATATCTAATAATTAACTATTTTAACTATAGAACATTTCATACAGGCAAACTACAACTCAAAGTTCTGCAGGATGGTGTTGGCCATTTGACCTGTTAGTGACACTTCCACTTTTGTCTGGTACGTGTTTTTTTTCTAGGGCTACTACTTTGACAGAGACGACAAATCCCTGCCCAATTTTTCCAAGTTCTTCCTGACTCAGTCCAAGGAGGAGAAGGAGCATGCTGAGAAACTGATGAGTCAACAGAACCAGAGAGGAGGACGCATCTTTCTCCAGGACATCAGGGTATAAATAAACTCAACAGCACTACCGGGGGTTATGTTACCTTATACAAGGCTTCATATTGATTAGACTAGGGGCAATTTTGCCTTCTCTTGTCTGAACATTTAAGTCCACATAATATATGCCACTAACAGGGTGCGTCGCCACTAACAGGGTGCGTCGCCACTAACAGGGTGCGTCGCCACTAACAGGGTGCGTCGCCACTAGCAGGGTGCGTCGCCACTAGCAGGGTGCGTCGCCACTAGCATAGCAGGGTGCGTCGCCACTAGCAGGGTGCGTCGCCACTAGCAGGGTGCGTCGCCACTAGCAGGGTGCGTCGCCACTAGCAGGGTGCGTCGCCACTAGCAGGGTGCGTCGCCACTAGCAGGGTGCGTCGCCACTAACAGGGTGCGTCGCCACTAAACGGGTGCGTCGCCACTAACAGGGTGCGTCGCCACCAGCCGGGTTTGGTACAGAGCACAGGACATGGTCTGGTTAGGGTTGTCTGATACACAGAGCCCAGGACCTCGTCTGGTTAGGGTTGTCTGATACACAGAGCCCAGGACCTCGTCTGGTTAGAGTTGTCTGATACACAGAGCCCAGGACCAGGCAACATTGGTGGACAGGTACTGAAGTGATTTGCAGAGCAACTCACTGGCATTTTCCATCACATTTTGCTTTTGTCACTCGAGCGGCGGAAGGTGCCTGAACTCTGGAAGCATGCTACTGTAGTTCCTGTGGCCAGAAGGTGCCTGAACTCTGGAAGCATGCTACTGTAGTTCCTGTGGCCAGAAGGTGCCTGAACTCTGGAAGCATGCTACTGTAGTTCCTGTGGCCAGAAGGTGCCTGAACTCTGGAAGCATGCTACTGTAGTTCCTGTGGCCAGAAGGTGCCTGAACTCTGGAAGCATGCTACTGTAGTTCCTGTGGCCAGAAGGTGCCTGAACTCTGGAAGCATGCTACTGTAGTTCCTGTGGCCAGAAGGTGCCTGAACTCTGGAAGCATGCTACTGTAGTTCCTGTGGCCAGAAGGTGCCTGAACTCTGGAAGCATGCTACTGTAGTTCCTGTGGCCAGAAGGTGCCTGAACTCTGGAAGCATGCTACTGTAGTTCCTGTGGCCAGAAGGTGCCTGAACTCTGGAAGCATGCTACTGTAGTTCCTGTGGCCAGAAGGTGCCTGAACTCTGGAAGCATGCTACTGTAGTTCCTGTGGCCAGAAGGTGCCTGAACTCTGGAAGCATGCTACTGTAGTTCCTGTGGCCAGAAGGTGCCTGAACTCTGGAAGCATGCTACTGTAGTTCCTGTGGCCAGAAGCAAATCCCACAAGCTGCTAAATTACTTCAGACCAGTGGTACTGACATCCCTGGTAATGAAATGCATTGTCAGGTTGAGAACTCTGTGGACTCCTACAGAATGTACTGTCAGGTGGATAACTCCCTGGACCCCCTACAGAATGTATTGTCAGGTGGAGAACTCCCTGGACCCCCACAGAATGTACTGTCAGGTGGAGAACTCCCTGGACCCCCACAGAATGTATTGTCAGGTGGAGAACTCCCTGGACCCCTTACAGAATGTACTGTCAGGTGGAGAACTCCCTGGACCCCCTACAGAATGTATTGGCAGGTGGAGAACTCCCTGGACCCCCTACAGAATGTACTGTCAGGTGGAGAACTCCCTGGACCCCTACAGAATGTATTGTCAGGTGGAGAACTCCCTGGACCCCTTACAGAATGTATTGTCAGATGGAGAACTCCCTGGACCCCCTACAGAATGTACTGTCAGGTGGAGAACTCCCTGGACCCCCTACAGAATGTACTGTCAGGTTGAGAACTCCCTGGACCCCTACAGAATGTACTGTCAGGTAGAGAACTCCCTGGACCCCTACAGAATGTACTGTCAGGTAGAGAACTCCCTGGACCCCTACAGAATGTACTGTCAGGTAGAGAACTCCCTGGACCCCCTACAGGATGCATTGTCAGGTGGAGAACTCCCTGGACCCCCTACAGAATGTACTGTCAGGTGGAGAACTCTTCCTTCACCTGAATGTCTTGGTCATTGACTTTTAGAAGGCACCCACTGAACCTCATACCCACTCTGGCCAGGGGCAATGGCATTGAGCTGGTCAGTACCTATACGTATCTGGGAACTGTGCTGGACAAAAAGTTGGCCTTTTGAGGAGAACACTGACTCCCTCTGTAAAATGGGGGACAGCAACAACTCTCTTTATTGAATCAGTGTTGATGTTTAATGGTGTTCTGGTTTGGTAATCTTGTTGAGGAGCACTAACAGTATCCTAGACTGTCCTGATTAAGCCCTCTTTGCTGATCTTTGAGCTCCTCCCCTAGGTTTGTTGTTTTAGACTCCCAAACTCAAGAGCAACAGATCTTTTCACAATGACTGTTCCTTTTGACTGATCTAAGACTGATGCAATGACTGATCCTTTTGACTGATCTAAGACCGATGCAATGACTGTTCATTTTGACTGATCTAAGACTGATGCAATGACTGATCCTTTTGACTGATCTAAGACCGATGCAATGACTGTTCCAAGACTGATGCAACGACTGTTCCTTTTGACTGATCTAAGACTGATTCAACGACTTCCTTTTTAATGATTTAATGACTTGTTCCTTTTGACTGATTCAATGACTGATTCTAAGACTGCAACCGATCATTATTGATTTATCTTATGTGTATATCTGTTATGGTCCCTGTTGTTAATGCTGTTTTTACTGTTGAACACTGACTGCACAACACATGTCCTAATTGGGACAATAAAGAGATTTATTGATTGATAGGTTCAACATATTGCCTGGATATTCATCATTAGAATCAACTTTTTCTCTGTATGTTTCAGAAACCTGACAGAGATGAGTGGGGCAGTGGGTTGGAGGCCTTGGAGTGTGCCCTACAGCTGGAGAAGAGTGTCAACCAGTCTCTACTGGACCTGCACAAAGTAGCCGTAGAGCACAATGACCCGCACGTGAGTTACAAACACAGTTCATGGGGACAGTTTCCAGGACACCAATTGAGCTTAGTCACAGACTAAAAAGAACTTTCAATTTTCAAGTAAGGTTCTCTTGTGAGCATGCTTTTTAGCAGGGTTGGGGTCAATTCCATTTTAATTCGAGTCCATTCAGAGAGTAAACCAAATTCCGATTCCACATTTCAAATCAAATTATATTTGTCACATGCGCCGAATATAACAGTGAAATGCTTACTTTACAAGCCCTTAAACAACAATGCAGTTCAAGAAATAGTTAAGAAAATATTTACTAAATAAACTAAAGTAAGATTACATAACAATAACGAGGCTATATACAGGGGGTACCGTAACCGAGTCAATATGTAGAGGTAATTTGTACATGTAGGTAGGGGAAAATAAACAACGAGTAGCAGCAGTGTAAAAACGAAAGGGGGTCAATGTAAATAGTCTGGTTGGCCATTTGATTAATTGTTCAGCAGTCTTATGGCTTGGGGGTAGAAGCTGTTTAGGAGCCTTTTGGACCTAGACTTGGTGCTCCGGTACCGCTTGTCGTGCGGTAGCAGAGAGAACAGTCTATGACTTGGATGACTGGAGTCTTTGAAACATTTTTGGGCCTTCCTCTGACACCGCCTGATGTAGAGGTCCTGGATTGCAGGAGCTTGGCCCAGTGATGTATTGGGCCGTACACACTACCCTCTGTAGTGCCATGCGGTCGGGTGCCGAGCAGTTGCCATACCAGGCGGTGATGCAACCATGCTTTTGATGGTGCAGCTGTAGAATTTCTTGAGGATCCTGGGGCCAATGCCAAATATTTTCAATCTCCTGAAAAGGTTTTGTCTTGCCCTGTTCACGACTGTCTTGGTGTGTTTGGACCATGATAGTTCGTTGGTGATGTGGACACCAAAGAACTTAAAACTCTTGACCTGCTCCGACCCGGCCTGTTCTGCCCTCATTTTCCGACAGTCCACGATCAGGTCCTTTGTCTTGCTCGCATTGATGGAGAAGTTGTTGTCCTGGCACCACACTGCCAGGTCTCTGACCTTCCTATAAGCTGTCTCATCGCTGTCGCTGATCAGGCCTACCACTGGTGTTGTCAGCAAACTTAATGAGGGTGTACGACTTGTGCCAGGCCACGAAGTCATGGATGAACTGGGAGTACAGGAGGGGACTAAGCACACACCCCTGAGGGTCCCCGGTGTTGAGGAGCAGCGTGGCAGATGTGTTGTTGCCTACCCTTACCACCTGGGGGTGGCCCGTCAGGAAGTCCAGGATCCAGATGCAGAGGGAGGTGTTTAGTATCAGAGTCTTTAGCTTGATGAGCTTTGTGGGCACTGGTGTTGATCGCTGAGCTGTGGTCAATGAACAGCATTCTCACATAGGTGTTCCTTTTGTCCAGGTGGGAAAGAGCAGTGTGGAGTGCGATTGAGATTGCATCATCTGTGGATCTGTTGGGGTGGTATGCGAATTGGAGTGGGTCTAGGGTTTCCGGGATGATGGTGTTGATGTGAACCATGACCAGCCTTTGAAAGCACTTCATAGCTACCGACGTTGAGTGTTACAGGACGGTAGTCGTTTAGGCAGGTTACCTTTGCATTCTTTGGTACAGGGACTATAATGGTCTGCTTGAAACATGTAGGTATTACAGACTTGATCAGGTCAGTGAAGACATTTGCCACTTGGTCCGCGCATGCTCTGAGTACAACGCCCTGGTAATCCGTCAGGCCCCGCGGACTTGTGAATGTTGACCACATCGGCTACGGAAAGCGTGATCACAGTCATCCGGAACAGCTGGTGCTCTCATGCATGCTTCAGTGTTGCTTGCCTCGAAGCAAGCATAAAAGGCATTTACCTCGTATTGTAGGCTCGCGTCACTGGGCAGCTCACGGCTGCGTTTCCCTTTGTAGTCTGTAATAGTTTGCAAGACCTGCCACATCTGACAAGCGTCAGAGCCGGTGTAGTAGGAGGCAATCTTAGTCCTGTATTGACGCTTTGCCTGTTTGATGGTTTGTTGGAGGGCATAGCAGGATTTCTGTTTGGATTAGTGTCCCACTCCTTGAAAGTGGCAGCTCTAGCCTTTAGCTGGATGCGGATGTCGCCTGTAATCCATGGCTTCTGGTTGGGATATGTACGTACAGTCACTGTGAGGATGAAGTCCTTGATGCACTTATTGATGAAGCCAATGACTGAGGTGGTATACTCCTCACTGCCATTGGATGAATCGAGGAAAATATTCCAGTCAGTGCTACAAAACAGTCCTATAGCGTAGCATCCTCGTTATCTGACCACTTCCATATTGAGTGAGTCACAGGTACTTCCTGCTTTAGTTTTTGCTTGTAAGGAGGATTCAGGAGGATGGAATTATGGTCAGATTTGCCAAATGGAGGGCAAGGGAAAGCTTTGTACGTGTCTGTGTGTGGAGTAGAGCCTAGAGTGTGTGGAGTAAAGCCTAGAGTGTGTGGAGTAAAGCCTAGAGCCTAGAATGGGTGGAGTAAAGCCTAGAGTTTATTTTTACATCTGGTTGCACATGTGACATGCTGGTAGAAATTAGGTTAAATGGATTTAAGTTCTGGATGAGCGTTTTCCTGTTTGCTTATGGCCTTATACAGCTTATTGAGTGCGGTCTTAGGGTGGTAAATAGACAGCTACGAATAATATAGATGAGAACTCTCTTGGAACTCTCTTGGTAGATAGTGTGGTCTACAGCTTATCATGAGGTACTCTACCTCAGGCGAGTAATACCTCGAGACTTCTTTAATATTAGACATCGCGCACCAGCTGTTATTGAGAAATAGACAAACACTCCCACCACTCGCCTTACCAGACGTAGCTGCTCTGTCCTGCCGATGGACGGAAAACACAGCCAGCTCTATATTATCTGTGTCGTCGTTCAGCCACGACTTGGTGAAACATAAGTTGTTACAGTTGTTAATGTCCCATTGTTAGGATAGTCTCGAACCGGAGATCTAGTTTATTCTCCAGTGGTTGGCCAATAGAACCGATGGTAGTGGGGATTTACTCAGTCGCCTCCGAATCCTCACAAGGCACCTCGACCTTTGCCCTCTGTATTTCCGTCTTTTCTTCACGCGAATGACGGGGATTTGGGCCTGGTCTCCGGGAAGCAGTATATCCTTTGCGTCGGACTCATAAAAATAAATCTTTGTCCAGTTCGAGGTGAGGCGATTGCTGTTCTGATTTCCAGCAGCTCTTTTTGGTCATAAGAGACGGTAGCAGCAACTTTATGTACAAAATATGTTACAAAACAATGTCAAAAAACACTAAATAGCACAGTTGGTTAGGAGTCCAATAAAACACCATCCTCTCCACCGCCATTATATATTTTCCTCATTGAAGAGAATTGGAATTGAAATTTCAGTGTTCTTCCTTAATTGGCTGGAATTTAAATGGAATGGACTCCAACCTTGCTGTTTATAGCCTGGATGCTTAATCTGTGTGGGAAAAATCTGGGAAAAAACCCAGTGTCTGTTTGGAGATTTTATTTTTTTCCTAATGACCGAAACAAAAACCTTTCCTCCCTCAGATGTGTGACTTCATAGAGACCCACTATCTGGATGAGCAGGTCAAGTCTATCAAGGAGCTGAGTGACTGGGTCACCAACCTGCGTCGCATGGGTGCCCCTCAGAACGGCATGGCAGAGTACCTCTTCGACAAACACACCCTGGGGAAGGAGTAGCAGCTGAACATCCCGTCTTTTACTAGGGTCGTGTTCATTAGGGCACACTGTAGCAAAATACGTTGAAACAGGAAACGGCCATTTCTTATTGGATAAATTCAGATTGTAGTACCTCACAGTTTCAGCCCGTTTTGTGACGAATGAACACAACCCATTTTCCCGCCTGCTGGTCAATTTTTCATGTTTGGTCTGTCCTTACGACTGGTAATCTTCTAGTATCATAGATATGCTGGCTTTAAAGACCAAAATGACCAGAAGCCATTGCTCTATTTACATGACTGCTCTATATCGTGATTTACTTTTTCTATGATCTCCCGAAGCTGACTTCCAGGCTGTTTGTGCTATCATACCAACTCCTTGTCATTCAGTTTGGCTTGACAAAGACAGCACAAACAGATCTGGGACCAGGAAAAATATAGCCTATGTTTACCTACACTATGTGTCCGTTACAATTGACATGTTTTGCCAAAATAAAGACTTAACTGCTCCCTAGAGATATCTCGTAGCTTAGTGGAGTTTAAAAGTGAGACTGTGGTGAGTAGGACCACGTAACTTTTGTTTCTCTCTAATGCGTTTCACATTTAATTTGTGAAGCCAATATTGAGTGATTGTAGGAAAGACGTTACTTAAAATACCTTTTCCATTCTATTATGTCTACACAGTTCATTAATTGGCCATTTTAATGAAATTATGTCTATATTTTGGAATTTGGTCTGTGTCTCTTATCTATTGTAAGGTGATGTATGATGATAAACATTTGAATCACTGTGTGTGTGTTGACTGTTTCAGTATTAGGAGGGTCAGATGTTCATAGCCCAGTGGTTAGAGTGTTGGACTAGTAACCGGAAGGTTGCAAGTTCAAACCCCCGAGCTGAAAAGGTACAAATCTGTCGTTCTGCCCCTGAACAGGCAGTTAACCCACTGTTCCTAGGCCGTAATTGAAAATAAGAATTTGTTCTTAACTGACTTGCCTAGTTAAATAAAGGTAAAATAAAAATTACATAAGCAAAACAAATTGGATATTTTTTGGAAGGTTCATATTTATTACAGAGCAAAACATCCAAAATATGGCTACTACTCTATACACAGTATCATTCAGGGCAAGACAATATATGTACATATATATTTTTTTAATACAGTACTTCCTATTCATATGACCACTTGGGCAATGTGTTACGCCCTCACTCATAGGGTTGCAAAATACTGGTAACTGTTCCCAGATTCCTGAGTGTTCTAGATATCCTGGTTAGGGGGATTCTCTATTTCCTGCTTAATCCCTCCCAGAGTTCTATAAAACCTGGGAATTTGGGGAAAGTTTCCTGCAACCCTACGAACTACTCATTACAGAGACTTCTAGAACGACACCTGTTTCAAAACGTTTATATTGTACTGGGATTTCGTAACGTGTCGTGTCATGTTGTCAGGCTAATTGATCCCCGTTGAGTAAATTATTCTAGTAGTGTATAGAATAGATATGAGGGGGGATCAGATCTGTAGTGTATAGAATAGATATGAGGGGGGATCAGATCTGTATTGTATAGAATAGATATGATGGGGGATCAGATCTGTAGTGTATAGAATAGATATGATGGGGGATCAGATCTGTAGTGTATAGAATAGATATGAGGGGGATCAGATCTGTAGTGTATAGAATAGATATGATGGGGGATCAGATCTGTAGTGTATAGAATAGATATGAGGGGGATCAGATCTGTAGTGTATAGAATAGATATGAGGGGGATCAGATCTGTAGTGTATAGAATAGATATGAGGGAGGATCAGATCTGTAGTGTATAGAATAGATATGAGGGGGGATTAGATCTGTAGTGTATAGAATAGATATGAGGGGGGATCAGATCTGTAGTGTATAGAATAGATATGAGGGGGATCAGATCTGTAGTGTATAGAATAGATATGAGGGGGATCAGATCTGTAGTGTATAGAATAGATATGAGGGGGATCAGATCTGTATTGTATAGAATAGATATGAGGGGGGATCAGATCTGTATTGTATAGAATAGATATGAGGGGGATCAGATCTGTAGTGTATAGAATAGATATGAGGGGGATCAGATCTGTAGTGTATAGAATAGATATGAGGGGGGATCAGATCTGTAGTGTATAGAATAGATATGAGGGGGATCAGATCTGTAGTGTATAGAATAGATATGAGGGGGATCAAATCAGTGGTTGAGACCAAGAGGGTTCCCTATTCCTTCCTTTTCTAGAGCTGCTAGACAAATAGACACCAGCCTTGGGGTGCGTAAGAAACGGATGATTACAATATAGCAGAAACTAGGGTTGCATAATTCTCAGGTCACTGGGGTCTTCCACTGTCATTTTTCAACCTCTCTCTGACCCAGTCTGGAATATCTACATGTTTCAAGCAGACCACGATCATCCCTGGGCCTAAGAACGCCAGAATAACCTGCCTACGACACTATCAACATATATCAACATACAGCTGGCAGGATAGAACAGCGGCAAGAGGACTATGTCTTTTTGTAAATAACAGCCGGTGCACGATATCTAAGGAAGTCTCGAGCTATTACTCGCCTGAGGTAGAGTATCTCATGATAAACTGTAGACCACACTACCTACCCAGAGAGTTTTCATCTGTATTCTTCGTAACTGTTTACATACCACCACAGACTGAGGCTGGCACTAACACAGCATTGAATGAGATGTATTCCGCTGTAAGAAAACGCTCACCAAGAGGTGGCGCTCCTAGTAGCCAGGGACTTTAATGCAGAGAAACTTGAAGCCATTTTACAAAATTTCTATCAGCATGTTACACGTGCAACCAGAGGAAAAAACTCGAGATCACCTTTGCTCCACACACAGAGACGCATACAAAGCTCTCCCTCACCCTCCATTTGGCAAATCTGACCATAATTCCATCCTCCTGATTCCTGCTTTCAAGCAAAAATTAAAGCAGAAAGCACCAGTGACTAGATCAATAAAAAAGTGGTCAGATGAAGCAGATGCTAAACTACAGGACTGTTTTGCACAGACTGGAATATGTTCCGGGATTCCTCCGATGGCATTGAGGAGCATACCACATCAGTCATTGGCTTCATCAATAAGTGCATCGATGAAGTCGTCCCCACAGTGACCGTACATACCCCATCCAGAAGCCATGGGTTACATGCAACATCCGCACTGAGCTAAAGGCTAGAGCTGCCGCTTTCAAGAAGCAGGACTCTAACCCTGAAGCTTATAAGAAATCCCGCAATGCCCTCTGACAAACCATCAAACAGGCAAAGCGTCAATACAGGACTAAGATTGAATCATACTATACCAGCTCTGACGCTCGTCGGATGTGGCAGAGTTTGCAAAACATTACAGACATTACTACGAAAGGAAGCACAGCCGAGAGCTGCCCAGTGACACGAGCCTACAGGACGAGCTCAACTACTTCTATGCTCGCTTTGAGGCAAATAACACAAACATGCATGAGATCACCAGCTGTTCTGGAAGACTTTGATCACGCTCTCGGCAGCAGATGTGAATAAGACCAAAGGAACACCTACAGTATGTGAGAATGCTGTTCATTGACTACAGCTCAGCGTTCAACACCATAGCTCCTTTCAAGCTCATCACTAAGCTAAGGATCCTGGGACTGAACATCTTCCTCACTGGGGCTAAGCTGCCTGTCATCCAGAACATCTAATCCAGGCGGTGTCAGAGGAAGGCCCAAAATATTGTCAAAGACTCCAGCCACCCAAGTTAGACTCTTCTCTCTGCTACCGCATGGTACCGGAGCACAACGTTTGGGAACAAAGGGCCCCTGAACAGCTGCTACCCCATAAGACTGCTGAAAAGTTGATCAAAACGGACTATTTGCATTGACCCCCTTATTTTATTCTTATTCAAATAATGAAAAAAGCAAAAACATGGTTTTAGAAATCTTTACTTATTTATAAATAAATAAAAAACTGAAATATCACATTTACATAAGTATTCAGACACTTTACTCAGTACTTTGTTGAAGCACCTTTTTGGCAGCAGTTACAGCCTCAAGTCTTCTTGGGTATGAGGCTACAAGATATGTTAGATTGGGTTCAAGTCCGGGCTCTGGCTTGGCCAATCCAAAACATTCATACTTATGTAAATAAGCTATTTCTGTTTTTATTTTTAATACATTTGCAAAAATGTCTAAAAACCTGTTTTCGCTTTGTCATTATAGGGTATTATGTGTAGATTGCTGAGTTTAAATGTATTTAATCAAATTTAGAATAAGGCTGTAACGTAACAAAATGTGGAAAAAGTCAAGGGATCTGAATACTTTCCGAATGCAGTGTATCCTCCTCAATTACCTCGACTACCCCGGCACATCGGTACCCCTAGTATGTAGCCTCGTTAATGTTATTTTTCTTTTAGTTTACTGAGCAAATTGTTCATACTTACTTTAAAAAAAAACTGCATTGTTGGTTAAAGGCTCGTCAGTAAGCATTTCACGGAAAAGTCTGTTGTATTTGGTGCACGTGACAAATACAATTTTCCAGAAATCCTGGTTGGAAGAATCCTGGAATCAGGAGAGAATAAGCAGGAAATCCAGAAATCCTGGTTGGAAGAATCCTGGAATCAGGAGAGAATAGTACGTAGGCCTCCAGTCCGTAGGCCTCCAGTCCGTAGGCCTCCAGTCCGTAGGCCTCCAGTCCGTAGGCCTCTGAGATTCAGCAAACAAAGGAGTCTTTCTTCAGTAGATTTCGTACTGGTTTACTAGCTGGAATAGCATGAAGAAGAAATGTCATATTAGCAACCTCTCCACTCTGTGGGATTCCAATAAACATTTCAGAAGCAGCCTCTACGCTGGTCTAGCCTTGGACATCCAGGCTTCGCAAAATACTACCACTGGTCAGATGGATGGCCTAGAAAGAAAGACTACCACTGGTCAGATGGATGGCCTAGAAAGACTACCACTGGTCAGATGGATGGCCTAGAAAGACTACCACTGGTCAGATGGATGTCCTAGAAAGACTACCACTGGTCAGATGGATGGCCTAGAAAGACTACCACTGGTCAGATGGATGTCCTAGAAAGACTACCACTGGTCAGAAGTGCTGGAACCCTCCAGTTTGAAAGAAAGATGTGCGTACGGCGTAGGTTTAAACTACTTCTGAACCCTGAGTCTGTCGAACCACGCTCCCATCCCCCAGGGGCCTTGTCCAATCATCTCCCTCCTTCTTCAGTCCTGCTCCCGCCCCCCAGGGGCCTTGTTCAGAGCTCCCAGCCAGTGAGGGCCCCCCTCAGCCAATGAAATCCCTGAATCATTGGGCGAGTTTTGATGCTGATTGGCTTCTTGCTGAGAGGATCCAGAAATGGAAATGGTGTTCACGACGTTGTTGCTTAGACCACCATTGGTTCCACTGTTGATACCTGCTGCTCTTGTGCTGTTGAAGTTGGCATGGTTACAAAAGGTGTTGGGGTTGGTACCATTGCAGACGTTAGACGTAGTAGTGGTGTTGGAGTTGGTACCATTGCAGAAGTTTGTTGTAGAAGTGGGGTTGGTACCACTCAAGACGTTGGCTGGAGTAGTGGTGTTAGGGTTGGTGGTGTTGATAGTGCTGGTGGCATTGATACTAGAGGAGGAGCTGTTGGGATTGGTAGCTGGGGTGCGAGAGGGAGGGGTAAAGGAGAACACCCGCTCCCCTCCACCTCCCACTCCCCGTGGGCTGATGGGTCCAGGCTGCAGGCCCTCGGCCAACGGTGTGTTATCCAGTGAGAGGCGAGGAGGCGGAGGCCGTCGAGACAGCAGGCCTTGCCCGGGCCGGAGCTTTGATATGGGGCAGAGTTCCGGAAGGTTGCCAGGGTCAGGAAAGGAGAAGGCTGGAACACAAGGACCCTCTCCCTCCTCACTCAGCCAGGGGAAGGCAGAGGAGGGTGGAGGGAGCATATGACCTGGAGTATCAGGGGGCAGTAGACCTCCAGAACCAACCATCGGAGGAGCCAGCGAGCTGGAACTGCGATCCCAGGCGTAAGTTCCTCGGGTGGGCCGTGGACGAGGCATAGCGGGGGGAACACAGTGGATGGGGGTCTGGGGACAGCTATAGAAGCCGGACCTCTCATACAGCGGCATGGAGGAGAAGGCGTAGTCCGGGTGGCTGGAGTCGTGGCGGGGACCAGGGCCGTGGCTCGGTGTTGAGGGGTCCCCCTCGGAGTGCAGAAAGGGGGGGAAGCGGCTGAATGGAGCCCCTGGGCGCCGGCGCAGGAGAGAAACCCGGGAGGAGGTGGAGGAGCGGGGGAAGACGGGGGACTGAACCCCCAGGAGGCGACTCAGACCCCCCAGGAGAGGAGTAGAGTGGTTGGCCTCCTCATGCTCCTTGATCTGCTCCAGGTTGGACTGGAACTCCATCTCCTCTTTGGGAACACTAGAGAGAAGAAGAAGAAGAAGACTTTACCATCTGCTCTTTACACTGGAGTGATAATAGGAATGTGTTAAGCTAGTTTAATTCCATCTGCTCTTTAGGAACACTGGAGTGATGATAGGAAAGTGTTAGCCAGTTCAGTGATTAAAAGGAAGAAACTTCCCTGAGCAATGTAATAGATCTCAAAGTATCAAGCTAGTTAGGTACTGGAAGTGTTATAGCGCACAATCAACCCCTTGGATTGATGAGGAATTGAAAAATTATGTGGTTAAGAGGGATGAGGCAAAAGGTAGCAATTAAGTCTGGCAGCCCAACTGATTGGCAAACGTACTGCAAATTAAGAAACCATGTGACTAAACTAAATAAAAATAAACTATACAATGAAACAAAGATAAAAAATATCAAAAATGGTAGTAAAAAAACTACCACATTAAATGACATTTTTGGGAAAAAAGCCAACTCGGCTCCTTCATTCATTGAATCAGATGGCTCATTCATCACAAAGCCCACTGATATTGCAAACTACTTTAATGACTTTTCCATTGGCAAGATAAACAAACTTAGGGATGACATGCCAGCAACAAACACCGACACTACACATCCAAGTATATCGGACCAAATTATGAAAGACAAGAAGTGTACTTTGATTTCCGTAAAGTCAGTGTGGAAGAGGTGAACATTGTTTTGTTGTCTATCAACAATGACAAGCCACCGGGGTCTGATAAATTAGATGGAAAATTACTGAAGATAATAGCAGACGATATTGCCACTCCTATTTTCCGCATCTTCAATTTAAGCCTACTAGAGAGTGTGTGCACTCAGGCCTGGAGGAAAGCTAAAGTGTTTCCGCTAACCAAGAATAGTAAAGCCCTCTTTACTGTCTCAAATAGCTGACCAATCAACCCTTAGTAAACTTATTTCACAGTAAACAAATTGACAACATAATTTCAGATTGCTTATAGGGAAGGACACTCAAAAAGCACAGCACTTACACAAAAGACTGATGATTGGAGAGCAATTGATGATAAAATGATTGTGGAGGCTGTCTTGTTAGACTTCAATGCAGCTTTTGACATTATCGATCATAGTCTGCTGCTGGAAAAATGTATGTTTTATGGCTTTACACCCTATGATATAATGTGGATAAAGAGTTACTTGTCTAACAGAACACAGAGGGTGTTCTTCAAAGGAAGTCTCAAACATAATCCAGTTAGAATCAGGAATTCCCCAGGGCAGCTGTTTAGGCCCCTTGCTTTTTAAACTATTACTAACGACATGCCACTGACTTTGAGTAAAGCCAGAGTGTCTATTTATGTGGATAACTCAACACGTCAGCTACTACAGTGACTGAAATGACTGCAACAATTCACAAAGAGCTGCAGTTAGTTTTAGAGTAGGTAGCAAGGAATAAGTTAGCCCTAAATACTTAAAGTTAAGGCATTGTATTTGGAACAGAACACTCACTAAACCCTAAACCTCAACTAAATCTTGTAATAAATAATGTGGAAATTGAGCATGTTGAGATTACTAAACTGCTTGGAGTAACACTATGTTGTAAACTGTCACGGTCAAAACATATTGATGCAGTAGTAGCTAAGATGGGGAGAAGTCTGTCCAAAATTGTAATTGGCTCAGAACAGGGCAGCACGGCTGGCCCTTGGATGTACACAGAGAGATAATATTAATAATATGCATGTCAATCTCTCCTGGCTCAAAGTGGAGGAGAGATTGACTTCATCACTACTTTTATTTCTGAGAGGTATTGTTGAATGGACCGAGCTGTGACACCCATACATACCCCACAAGACATGCCACAAGAGGTCTCTTCACAGTCCCCAAGTCCAGAACAGACTATGGGAGGCACACAGTACTACATAGATCCATGACTACATGGAACTCTATTCCACATCAGGTAACTGATGCAAGCAGTAAAATTTGATTTAAAAAACAGATAAAAACACCTTATGGAACAGCGGGGACTGTGAAACAACACAAACATTGGCACAAACACATGCATACACACACACGATAACATACGCACTTTACATACATACATGGATATAGTCCTGTAGATATGTGGTAGTGGTGGAGTAGAGGCCTTAGGGCACACGGTGTGTTGTGAAATCTGTGAATGTGTTGTAATGTGCTGTAAAAATTGTATAAACTGCTTTGATTTAGCTGGACCCCAGGAAGAGTAGCTGCTGCTTTGGCAGGAACTAATGGGGATCCATAATAAACCCCAGGAAGAGTAGCTGCTGCCTTGGCAGGAACTAATGGGGATCCATAATAAACCCCAGGAAGAGTAGCTGCTGCCTTGACAGGAACTAATGGGGATCCATAATAAACCCCAGGAAGAGTAGCTGCTGCCTTGGCAGGAACTAATGGGGATCCATAATAAACCCCAGGAAGAGTAGCTGCTGCCTTGGCAGGAACTAATGGGGATCCATAATAAACCCCAGGAAGAGTAGCTGCTGCCTTGACAGGAACTAATGGGGATCCATAATAAACCCCAGGAAGAGTAGATGCTGCCTTGGCAGGAACTAATGGGGATCCATAATAAACCCCAGGAAGAGTAGCTGCTGCCTTGGCAGGAATGGGGATAATGGGGATCCATAATAAACCCCAGGAAGAGTAGCTGCTGCCTTGGCAGGAATGGGGATAATGGGGATCCATAATAAACCCCAGGAAGAGTAGCTGCTGCCTTGGCAGGAATGGGGATAATGGGGATCCATAATAAACCCCAGGAAGAGTAGCTGCTGCCTTGGCAGGAATGGGGATAATGGGGATCCATAATAAACCCCAGGAAGAGTAGCTGCTGCCTTGGCAGGAATGGGGATAATGGGGATCCATAATAAACCCCAGGAAGAGTAGCTGCTGCCTTGGCAGGAATGGGGATAATGGGGATCCATAATAAACCCCAGGAAGAGTAGCTGCTGCCTTGGCAGGAATGGGGATAATGGGGATCCATAATAAACCCCAGGAAGAGTAGCTGCTGCCTTGGCAGGAATGGGGATAATGGGGATCCATAATAAACCCCAGGAAGAGTAGCTGCTGCCTTGGCAGGAATGGGGATAATGGGGATGCATAATAAACCCCAGGAAGAGTAGCTGCTGCCTTGGCAGGAATGGGGATAATGGGGATCCATAATAAACCCCAGGAAGAGTAGCTGCTGCCTTGGCAGGAATGGGGATAATGGGGATCCATAATAAACCCCAGGAAGAGTAGCTGCTGCCTTGGCAGGATTGGGGATAATGGGGATCCATAATAAACCCCAGGAAGAGTAGCTGCTGCCTTGGCAGGAATGGGGATAATGGGGATCAATAATAAACCCCAGGAAGAGTAGCTGCTGCCTTGACAGGAACTAATGGGGATCCATAATAAACCCCAGGAAGAGTATCTGCTGCCCTGGCAGGAACTAATGGGGATCCATAATAAACCCCAGGAAGAGTAGCTGCTGCCTTGGCAGGAACTAATGGGGATCAATAATAAACCCCAGGAAGAGTAGCTGCTGCCTTGGCAGGAACTAATGGGGATCCATAATAAACCCCAGGAAGAGTAGCTGCTGTCTTGGCAGGAACTAATGGGGATCCATAATAAACCCCAGGAAGAGTAGCTGCTGCCTTGACAGGAACTAATGGGGATCCATAATAAACCCCAGGAAGAGTAGCTGCTGCCTTGACAGGAACTAATGGGGATCCATAATAAACCCCAGGAAGAGTAGCTGCTGCCTTGACAGGAACTAATGGGGATCCATAATAAACCCCAGGAAGAGTAGCTGCTGCCTTGACAGGAACTAATGGGGATCCATAATAAACCCCAGGAAGAGTAGCTGCTGCCTTGACAGGAACTAATGGGGATCCATAATAAACCCCAGGAAGAGTAGCTGCTGCCTTGGCAGGAATGGGGATAATGGGGATCCATAATAAACCCCAGGAAGAGTAGCTGCTGCCTTGGCAGGAATGGGGATAATGGGGATCCATAATAAACCCCAGGAAGAGTAGCTGCTGCCTTGGCAGGAATGGGGATAATGGGGATCCATAATAAACCCCAGGAAGAGTAGCTGCTGCCTTGGCAGGAATGGGGATAATGGGGATCAATAATAAACCCCAGGAAGAGTAGCTGCTGCCTTGACAGGAACTAATGGGGATCCATAATAAACCCCAGGAAGAGTATCTGCTGCCCTGGCAGGAACTAATGGGGATCCATAATAAACCCCAGGAAGAGTAGCTGCTGCCTTGGCAGGAACTAATGGGGATCAATAATAAACCCCAGGAAGAGTAGCTGCTGCCTTGGCAGGAACTAATGGGGATCCATAATAAACCCCAGGAAGAGTAGCTGCTGTCTTGGCAGGAACTAATGGGGATCCATAATAAACCCCAGGAAGAGTAGCTGCTGCCTTGACAGGAACTAATGGGGATCCATAATAAACCCCAGGAAGAGTAGCTGCTGCCTTGACAGGAACTAATGGGGATCCATAATAAACCCCAGGAAGAGTAGCTGCTGCCTTGACAGGAACTAATGGGGATCCATAATAAACCCCAGGAAGAGTAGCTGCTGCCTTGACAGGAACTAATGGGGATCCATAATAAACCCCAGGAAGAGTAGCTGCTGCCTTGACAGGAACTAATGGGGATCCATAATAAACCCCAGGAAGAGTAGCTGCTGCCTTGACAGGAACTAATGGGGATCCATAATAAACCCCAGGAAGAGTAGCTGCTGCCTTGACAGGAACTAATGGGGATCCATAATAAACCCCAGGAAGAGTAGCTGCTGCCTTGACAGGAACTAATGGGGATCCATAATAAACCCCAGGAAGAGTAGCTGCTGCCTTGGCAGGAACTAATGGGGATCCATAATAAACCCCAGGAAGAGTAGCTGCTGCCTTGGCAGGAACTAATGGGGATCCATAATAAACCCCAGGAAGAGTAGCTGCTGCCTTGACAGGAACTAATGGGGATCCATAATAAACCCCAGGAAGAGTAGCTGCTGCCTTGACAGGAACTAATGGGGATCCATAATAAACCCCAGGAAGAGTAGCTGCTGCCTTGACAGGAACTAATGGGGATCCATAATAAACCCCAGGAAGAGTAGCTGCTGCCTTGACAGGAACTAATGGGGATCCATAATAAACCCCAGGAAGAGTAGCTGCTGCCTTGACAGGAACTAATGGGGATCCATAATAAACCCCAGGAAGATTAGCTGCTGCCTTGGCAGGAACTAATGGGGATCCATAATAAACCCCAGGAAGAGTAGCTGCTGCCTTGGCAGGAACTAATGGGGATCCATAATAAACCCCAGGAAGAGTAGCTGCTGCCTTGACAGGAACTAATGGGGATCCATAATAAACCCCAGGAAGAGTAGCTGCTGCCTTGGCAGGAACTAATGGGGATCCATAATAAACCCCAGGAAGAGTAGCTGCTGCCTTGACAGGAACTAATGGGGATCCATAATAAACCCCAGGAAGAGTAGCTGCTGCCTTGACAGGAACTAATGGGGATCCATAATAAACCCCAGGAAGAGTAGCTGCTGCCTTGACAGGAACTAATGGGGATCCATAATAAACCCCAGGAAGAGTAGCTGCTGCCTTGGCAGGAACTAATGGGGATCCATAATAAACCCCAGGAAGAGTAGCTGCTGCCTTGACAGGAACTAATGGGGATCCATAATAAACCCCAGGAAGAGTAGCTGCTGCCTTGGCAGGAACTAATTGGGATCCATAATAAACCCCAGGAAGAGTAGCTGCTGCCTTGACAGGAACTAATGGGGATCCATAATAAACCCCAGGAAGAGTAGCTGCTGCCTTGACAGGAACTAATGGGGATCCATAATAAACCCCAGGAAGAGTAGCTGCTGCCTTGACAGGAACTAATGGGGATCCATAATAAACCCCAGGAAGAGTAGCTGCTGCCTTGGCAGGAACTAATGGGGATACATAATAAATCCCAGGAAGAGTAGCTGCTGCCTTGGCAGGAACTAATGGGCATCCATAATAAACCCCAGGAAGAGTAGCTGCTGCCTTGGCAGGAACTAATGGGGATCCATAATAAACCCCAGGAAGAGTAGCTGCTGCCTTGGCAGGAACTAATGGGGATACATAATAAACCCCAGGAAGAGTAGCTGCTGCCTTGGCAGGAACTAATGGGGATCCATAATAAACCCCAGGAAGAGTAGCTGCTGCCTTGGCAGGAACTAATGGGGATCCATAATAAACCCCAGGAAGAGTAGCTGCTGCCTTGACAGGAACTAATGGGGATCCATAATAAACCCCAGGAAGAGTAGCTGCTGCCTTGACAGGAACTAATGGGGATCCATAATAAACCCCAGGAAGAGTAGCTGCTGCCTTGACAGGAACTAATGGGGATCCATAATAAACCCCAGGAAGAGTAGCTGCTGCCTTGACAGGAACTAATGGGGATCCATAATAAACCCCAGGATGAGTAGCTGCTGCCTTGGCAGGAACTAATGGGGATACATAATAAACCCCAGGAAGAGTAGCTGCTGCCTTGGCAGGAACTAATGGGGATCCATAATAAACCCCAGGAAGAGTAGCTGCTGCCTTGGCAGGAACTAATGGGGATACATAATAAACCCCAGGAAGAGTAGCTGCTGCCTTGGCAGGAACTAATGGGGATACATAATAAACCCCAGGAAGAGTAGCTGCTGCCTTGGCAGGAACTAATGGGGATCCATAATAAACCCCAGGAAGAGTAGCTGCTGCCTTGACAGGAACTAATGGGGATCCATAATAAACCCCAGGAAGAGTAGCTGCTGCCTTGACAGGAACTAATGGGGATCCATAATAAACCCCAGGAAGAGTAGCTGCTGCCTTGACAGGAACTAATGGGGATCCATAATAAACCCCAGGAAGAGTAGCTGCTGCCTTGACAGGAACTAATGGGGATCCATAATAAACCCCAGGATGAGTAGCTGCTGCCTTGGCAGGAACTAATGGGGATCCATAATAAACCCCAGGAAGAGTAGCTGCTGCCTTGGCAGGAACTAATGGGGATCCATAATAAACCCCAGGAAGAGTAGCTGCTGCCTTGGCAGGAACTAATGGGGATCCATAATAAACCCCAGGAAGAGTAGCTGCTGCCTTGACAGGAACTAATGGGGATCCATAATAAACCCCAGGATGAGTAGCTGCTGCCTTGACAGGAACTAATGGGGATCCATAATAAACCCCAGGAAGAGTAGCTGCTGCCTTGACAGGAACTAATGGGGATCCATAATAAACCCCAGGAAGAGTAGCTGCTGCCTTGACAGGAACTAATGGGGATACATAATAAATCCCAGGAAGAGTAGCTGCTGCCTTGGCAGGAACTAATGGGCATCCATAATAAACCCCAGGAAGAGTAGCTGCTGCCTTGGCAGGAACTAATGGGGATCCATAATAAACCCCAGGAAGAGTAGCTGCTGCCTTGGCAGGAACTAATGGGGATACATAATAAACCCCAGGAAGAGTAGCTGCTGCCTTGGCAGGAACTAATGGGGATCCATAATAAACCCCAGGAAGAGTAGCTGCTGCCTTGGCAGGAACTAATGGGGATCCATAATAAACCCCAGGAAGAGTAGCTGCTGCCTTGACAGGAACTAATGGGGATCCATAATAAACCCCAGGAAGAGTAGCTGCTGCCTTGACAGGAACTAATGGGGATCCATAATAAACCCCAGGAAGAGTAGCTGCTGCCTTGACAGGAACTAATGGGGATCCATAATAAACCCCAGGAAGAGTAGCTGCTGCCTTGACAGGAACTAATGGGGATCCATAATAAACCCCAGGATGAGTAGCTGCTGCCTTGGCAGGAACTAATGGGGATACATAATAAACCCCAGGAAGAGTAGCTGCTGCCTTGGCAGGAACTAATGGGGATCCATAATAAACCCCAGGAAGAGTAGCTGCTGCCTTGGCAGGAACTAATGGGGATACATAATAAACCCCAGGAAGAGTAGCTGCTGCCTTGGCAGGAACTAATGGGGATACATAATAAACCCCAGGAAGAGTAGCTGCTGCCTTGGCAGGAACTAATGGGGATCCATAATAAACCCCAGGAAGAGTAGCTGCTGCCTTGACAGGAACTAATGGGGATCCATAATAAACCCCAGGAAGAGTAGCTGCTGCCTTGACAGGAACTAATGGGGATCCATAATAAACCCCAGGAAGAGTAGCTGCTGCCTTGACAGGAACTAATGGGGATCCATAATAAACCCCAGGAAGAGTAGCTGCTGCCTTGACAGGAACTAATGGGGATCCATAATAAACCCCAGGATGAGTAGCTGCTGCCTTGGCAGGAACTAATGGGGATCCATAATAAACCCCAGGAAGAGTAGCTGCTGCCTTGGCAGGAACTAATGGGGATCCATAATAAACCCCAGGAAGAGTAGCTGCTGCCTTGGCAGGAACTAATGGGGATCCATAATAAACCCCAGGAAGAGTAGCTGCTGCCTTGACAGGAACTAATGGGGATCCATAATAAACCCCAGGATGAGTAGCTGCTGCCTTGACAGGAACTAATGGGGATCCATAATAAACCCCAGGAAGAGTAGCTGCTGCCTTGACAGGAACTAATGGGGATCCATAATAAACCCCAGGAAGAGTAGCTGCTGCCTTGACAGGAACTAATGGGGATCCATAATAAACCCCAGGAAGAGTAGCTGCTGCCTTGACAGGAACTAATGGGGATCCATAATAAACCCCAGGAAGAGTAGCTGCTGCCTTGACAGGAACTAATGGGGATCCATAATAAACCCCAGGAAGAGTAGCTGCTGCCTTGACAGGAACTAATGGGGATCCATAATAAACCCCAGGAAGAGTAGCTGCTGCCTTGACAGGAACTAATGGGGATCCATAATAAACCCCAGGAAGAGTAGCTGCTGCCTTGGCAGGAACTAATGGGGATCCATAATAAACCCCAGGAAGAATAGCTGCTGCCTTGACAGGAACTAATGGGGATCCATAATAAACCCCAGGAAGAGTAGCTGCTGCCTTGACAGGAACTAATGGGGATCCATAATAAACCCCAGGAAGAGTAGCTGCTGCCTTGACAGGAACTAATGGGGATCCATAATAAACCCCAGGAAGAGTAGCTGCTGCCTTGGCAGGAACTAATGGGGATCCTTAATAAACCCCAGGAAGAGTAGCTGCTGCCTTGGCAGGAACTAATGGGGATCCATAATAAACCCCAGGAAGAGTAGCTGCTGCCTTGACAGGAACTAATGGGGATCCATAATAAACCCCAGGAAGAGGAGCTGCTGCCTTGGCAGGAACTAATGGGGATCCTTAATAAACCCCAGGAAGAGTAGCTGCTGCCTTGGCAGGAACTAATGGGGATCCATAATAAACCCCAGGAAGAGTAGCTGCTGCCTTGACAGGAACTAATGGGGATCCATAATAAACCCCAGGAAGAGTAGCTGCTGCCTTGGCAGGAACTAATGGGGATCCATAATAAACCCCAGGAAGAGTAGCTGCTGCCTTGGCAGGAACTAATGGGGATCCATAATAAACCCCAGGAAGAGGAGCTGCTGCCTTGGCAGGAACTAATGGGGATCCTTAATAAACCCCAGGAAGAGTAGCTGCTGCCTTGGCAGGAACTAATGGGGATCCATAATAAACCCCAGGAAGAGTAGCTGCTGCCTTGGCAGGAACTAATGGGGATCCATAATAAACCCCAGGAAGAGTAGCTGCTGCCTTGACAGGAACTAATGGGGATCCATAATAAACCCCAGGAAGAGGAGCTGCTGCCTTGGCAGGAACTAATGGGGATCCTTAATAAACCCCAGGAAGAGTAGCTGCTGCCTTGGCAGGAACTAATGGGGATCCATAATAAACCCCAGGAAGAGTAGCTGCTGCCTTGACAGGAACTAATGGGGATCCATAATAAACCCCAGGAAGAGTAGCTGCTGCCTTGGCAGGAACTAATGGGGATCCATAATAAACCCCAGGAAGAGTAGCTGCTGCCTTGGCAGGAACTAATGGGGATCCATAATAAACCCCAGGAAGAGGAGCTGCTGCCTTGGCAGGAACTAATGGGGATCCTTAATAAACCCCAGGAAGAGTAGCTGCTGCCTTGGCAGGAACTAATGGGGATCCATAATAAACCCCAGGAAGAGTAGCTGCTGCCTTGACAGGAACTAATGGGGATCCATAATAAACCCCAGGAAGAGTAGCTGCTGCCTTGGCAGGAACTAATGGGGATCCATAATAAACCCCAGGAAGAGGAGCTGCTGCCTTGACAGGAACTAATGGGGATCCATAATAAACCCCAGGAAGAGTAGCTGCTGCCTTGACAGGAACTAATGGGGATCCATAATAAACCCCAGGAAGAGTAGCTGCTGCTTTGGCAGGAACTAATGGGGATCCATAATAAACCCCAGGAAGAGTAGCTGCTGCTTTGGCAGGAACTAATGGGGATCCATAATAAACCCCAGGAAGAGTAGCTGCTGCTTTGACAGGAACTAATGGGGATCCATAATAAACCCCAGGAAGAGGAGCTGCTGCCTTGACAGGAACTAATGGGGATCCATAATAAACCCCAGGAAGAGGAGCTGCTGCTTTGGCAGGAACTAATGGGGATCCATAATAAACCCCAGGAAGAGTAGCTGCTGCCTTGGCAGGAACTAATGGGGATCCATAATAAACCCCAGGAAGAGTAGCTGCTGCCTTGACAGGAACTAATGGGGATCCATAATAAACCCCAGGAAGAGTAGCTGCTGCCTTGACAGGAACTAATGGGGATCCATAATAAACCCCAGGAAGAGTAGCTGCTGCCCTGACAGGAACTAATGGGGATCCATAATAAACCCCAGGAAGAGGAGCTGCTGCCTTGGCAGGAACTAATGGGGATCCATAATAAACCCCAGGAAGAGTAGCTGCTGCCTTGACAGGAACTAATGGGGATCCATAATAAACCCCAGGAAGAGTAGCTGCTGCCTTGGCAGGAACTAATGGGGATCCATAATAAACCCCAGGAAGAGTAGCTGCTGCCTTGACAGGAACTAATGGGGATTCATAATAAACCCCAGGAAGAGTAGCTGCTGCCTTGGCAGGAATGGGGATAATGGGGATCCATAATAAACCCCAGGAAGAGTAGCTGCTGCCTTGGCAGGAATGGGGATAATGGGGATCCATAATAAACCCCAGGAAGAGTAGCTGCTGCCTTGACAGGAACTAATGGGGATCCATAATAAATACAAATACAAACTAAGTTACAACGTTTCAAAATACGAGCATTTATAAGATTGTGCTGTTATTATTTCTATAATTATGATCTATGATTTTTTTCTGACTGTTTAGGGTAGCCTAGTGGTTAGAGTGTTGGACTAGTAACCGGAAGGTTGCGAGTTCAAACCCCCGAGCTGACAAGGTACAAATCTGTCGTTCTGCCCCTGAACAGGCAGTTAACCCACTGTTCCCAGGCCGTCATTGAAAATAAGAATTTGTTCTTAACTGACTTGCCTAGTTAAATAAGGGTAAAATAAAAGGTGAAGGTATGGTATATCACAGGTCTATGTACAGTCTCAGGGCAGGCCAGGTTTGACAGTGAACAGAGCATTCTGTTGAAGGAGATCACCTCACAACCTGTCTATCGGTCATATCTCTGTTTAAGGAGATCACCTCACAACCTGTCTATTGGTCATATCTCTGTTTAAGGAGATCACCTCACGACCTGTCTATCGGTCATATCTCTGTTTAAGGAGATCACCTCACGACCTGTCTATCGGTCATTTCTCTGTTAACAGGACAGATGTAAATCTTGCAGCGTTTTGTGTTACGATCCCAGATTTTAGAGAAAAATGTTGGTACTTATAAGTGTCTTATATCGGCTGAAAGCTTCAATTCTTGTCCAATTTACAGCAGCTATTACTGCTAAAAAATGCCATGCTATTGTTTGAGGAGAGCTCCTAACAGCAAAACACTTTTTTTTCAATGCGATAGGTTTGATAAATTCACCTCTGAAGGTGAAATGTGAACTAACAATCTGAAATCTTGCTCTGATTTATCATCCAAAGGGTCCAAAGGGTCCCAGAGAATGAAGTGTCATTTTGTTAGATAAAATAATTGTTCATATCCTTAAAAACCAGTTTAGGTCAAAAGAGATGAGACTAATGAAGGAAATAGAGGAAGTAACAGAGCAGGTAGATGGTAACGGAAACTGTATTATAGGAGGCACCAAATAGGTCAGAGGAAAAACCAAAAAGAAATGGAGGTACTTATTCAAGAACCATCAAGTGTAATGTATTACAAAACATATAGAGAATTGGATGGAAAATGGTGAAAAATGCACCAAGATTTTCTTGAATCTTCAACATAGAAATTCTACCAATTTTTTTTTATAGAAACTCGTTCACCAAATGATATTTTTGAAAAAGGAAGGAAAATATTTTAAGCATGTTTTATTTTCAGTCTCCTCCATTTCCATGGAATGATGTTAACTGTAAGGATTTCTTCCTTAATAATAACAATACAATAATAAAATACAATTAACAAATGTACAGAAAGACCTGTGTGAAGGCTTACAGAAGAGGAACTATCTGAGGCAATCAAATCTTTTCAGTCTGGAAAAACACCAGGGCTTTTATGGTATACCAGTAGAGGGATATCAGACCTTTTTTTTATCTACTCAAAGATCCATTATTAGCATGTTTTAATTACTCTTATACAAATAGTAGACTTTCAGGTACTCAACAAGAAGGTCTGATTTCATTGCTACTAAAACAGGACCCAGGTGGTAAGTATAAAGATCCAGTCCATTAAAAAAAACTGGAGGCCTCTAACACTTCAATGTTGTGATGTGATAATTCTGGAAAAATGCATAGCACATAGAACAAAAAATGTTTAACCAGATATTTTTAATCCTGATCAGACAGGTTTTACTTGAAACATTTTAACATTATGAAAACATCGAAGATACCAGGCCTAGTCTTCATAGCAGATTTTGAAAAGGTGTTTGATAAAGTATGACTAGAGTTGATATATAAATAAATAAATGCCTGGATTACTTTAATTTTGGTGAATCTCTAATACAATGGGTTAAAGTTATGTACAGCAACCCCAGATGTAAAATAGTAAACAATGGTTACTTCTCAGAATGTATTGAGCTTTTAAGAGGAGTAAAACAAGGCTGTCCGTTGTCTCCATATCTATTTATTATGGCCATTGCAATGGCAGCTATTAAAATTACATTGATTAACTCTTTGGTCCTATCACTGCCTACTCCTGATTACTTGTTTTTTTTAAATCATATACTTAATTTTATTTGGAATGCTAAGCCACACAGAATTAACCTATTTATATAATGAAGATGAGTTTGGGGGTTTAAAATGATTAAATATTAAAGCTTTAAACCTTTCCCTAAAAGCTTCACTCATACATTAGTTATACTGAAACCCAAAATGGTTCTCCAGTTTTTTTGTCAAGAAAGACTCTTTGTCTCTTTGTTCCAAAATGGCCTTTTTGCTTTGAAACAGATTACAACTTCTCAATTCCGACTAAATTGAAAATGAAATTTTGTTTAAAGTATTGCCTTTTAGCCTCCCGGGTGGCGCAGTGGTCTAGGGCACTGCATCGCAGCGCTAGCTGTGCCACAAGAGACTCTGGGTTCTCGCCCACTTACTTACTTACTTACTTACTGATTTTATTGTCCCCATTGGGGAAATTTTGTTGCAGTGTCACATTTAAAGTGGCGTTTAAATACAAAAACGAGATTGACAACACAACTATCATAACATGACACCAATAAAAATAATAATAATAGTAAGAAATAAGAAAAAATAAGAAAAGTCTAGCCTGCTGGCCTTACGGAGTCAATGGGAACATTCGCCCGAGCTGTTTAGGAGGGATATCACACCTGGCACAAATGATTGTCTCGCTCTGTTTTTCCTGCTGAGCGGTGCCCTATTCCTGCGCCCAGAGGGGAGTAATTCAAAGTCCAAGTACAGGGGGTGGCTTGGGTCTAAAATGATTTTGTGAGCCTTACGGAGGGCCTTGACCTTAAAGATCTCATCCAGGCCTGTCTGTTTGACTCCAATTACCTTTCTTGCTGTGGTAATAATCCTTCTCGGCATGTTTCTCTGGCTGACAGTGGCATTGCCAAACCAACAAACAATACAAAAAGTTAAAATACTCTCAATAAAGGATTTGTAAAACAGAGTCAGTATAGTACAGTCTATATTAAAAGATCCCAACGTTTTGAGAAAGTACAGTCTCTGTTGGCTCTTTCTGTAGATCAGGTCTGTACATTTACTCCACTGAAGCTTATTGTCCAAAAGGAAACCCAGATATTTATATTCCTCTACAATTTCTATATTCTGACCTCTGATAGATGTTGCAGAGGTAGGTGTTGTACAGGCTCTGTCGCAGCCGGTCCGTAGGGCGACGCAGAATTGGCCTAGCGTCGTTAGGGAGGGTCTAGCCGGTAGGGATATCCTTGTCTCATCGCGCACCAGTGACTCCTGTGGCGGGCCGTTGCGCAGTGCACGCTAACCAAGGTGACCAGGTGCACGGTGTTTCCTCCGACACATTGGTGCGGCTGGCTTCCGGGTTGGAGGAGCGCTGTTAAGAGGCAGTGCGGCTTGGTTGGGTTGTATTTCGGAGAACGCATGGCTTTCGACCTTCGTCTCTCCTGAGCCCGTACGGGAGTTGTAGCGATGAGACAAGATAGTAACTACTAACAATTGGATACCATGAAATTGGGGAGAAAGGGGGTAAAAAATAATAATAATATCGGCCTTTCTTAACAAGCCATACAAAGCTCGTTACAATTTCAGTTTTATCCTCCAGAAAATATAGAACAAATATTACAACAAATGTTGTGGTTAAACTAAAATATACTGATTCATTAAAAAAACATTCTTTATGGATAAAAAAATAAATAATTGTATTATATTTGTCCTCCGAAGAGGAGGAGGGGTTAATAACACATTTGTTTTTAAAAATAAATATATACAAAAAAATACAAAAACAGAAAACGAAGTTACTTGGCATTTTATATGCGTATATCTTATTAAGCTTGTTATGACAAAGATTAGGTCTATTCCTGCAAGAATTTCCTTTGAAACAAAATAGCTTTTTTTAGTTTAGGAATTGGCTTAATTGGGGTCTGGGAAACGGGTCCAATAGGTGTGTGTCTGTCTGTATCTGTGTCTGTCTGTATCTGTGTGTGTCTGTATCTGTGTGTCTGTATCTGTGTGTCTGTATCTGTGTGTGTCTGTATCTGTGTGTATCTGTGTGTAAAGGTACCTGATGTCCAGAGCAGAGCCCATGAAGGATGGTTTGCGATGCTCCGCGCTGGCTGCAGTGTATGGAGGCTGGGGCTCTGATTCGTTCCAGTACTTATCCCTCTCTACCAATGGGATAGTGTCGTACATCTCATCCACAGACAGCAGGGACACCTGAGAGGGATAGAACAAGATTGTGATTCATTTGGCATCAAACGGAAGAAAACAGTCTGAAACAGGGAGGGACTACTAGGACTGGGTTCTTTCCTGTTGTTTTCGGTTCTGCCCTAATGAACACAACCCAAGTCTCAATCCTGGACTGGTCTAAGCAAAACATTTACAAAACTAATTTTGTATTATTGTTATTATTAATAAAAGCAATCACATTCAACTACATAGAGGTCCTCAATCTATAATGTGATCTGCTTGAGTGACACCAGCACATGTAACTGCAGTGAACTCATTAGGGGGCAAAAAAACAAAATCTGTGGAGACTGAAGATATCTCTAGTATCCCTGAGAACGGGTTTAGTAACTTGTGATTCTTAACTTACTGAAGTTACATATGAAGGGAGTTTCTGTCAGATTGCTTTCTATATACAGTGGGGCAAAAAAGTATTTAGTCAGCCACCAATTGTGAAAGTTCTCCCACTTAAAGAGATGAGAGAGGCCTGTAATTTTCATCATAGGTACACTTCAACTATGACAGACAAAATGAGAAGAAAAAAAATCCAGAAAATCACATTGTAGGATTTTTAATGAATTTATTTGCAAATTATGGTGGAAAATAAGTATTTGGTCAATAACAAAAGTGTATCTCAATACTTTGTTATATACCCTTTGTTGGCAATGACAGAGGTGAAACGTTTTCTGTAAGTCTTCACAAGGTTTTCACACACTGTTGCTGGTATTTTGGCCCATTCCTCCATGCAGATCTCCTCTAGAGCAGTGATGTTTTGGGGCTGTTGCTGGGCAACATGGACTTTCAACTCCCTCCAAAGATTTTCTATGGGTTTGAGATCTGGAGACTGGTAAGGCCACTCCAGGACCTTGAAATGCTTCTTACGAAGCCACTCCTTCGTTGCCCGGGCGGTGTGTTTGGGATCATTGTCATGCTGAAAGACCCAGCCACATTTCATCTTCAATGCCCTTGCTGATGGAAGGAGGTTTTCACTCAAAATCTCCCGATACATGGCCCCATTCATTCTTTCCTTTACACGGATCAGTCGTCCTGGTCCCTTTGCAGAAAAACAGCCCCAAAGCATGATGTTTCCACCCCCATGCTTCACAGTAGGTATGGTGTTCTTTGGATGCAACTCAGCATTCTTTGTCCTCCAAACACGACGAGTTGAGTTTTTACCAAAAAGTTATATTTTGGTTTCATCTGACCATATGATTCAGTCTTCCCAGCCTGGTGCAGGTCTACAATTTTGTTTCTGGTGTCCTTTGACAGCTCTTTGGTCTTGGCCATAGTGGAGTTTGGAGTGTGACTGTTTGAGGTTGTGGACAGGTGTCTTTTATACTGATAACAAGTTCAAACAGGTGTCATTAATACAGGTAACGAGTGGAAGACAGAGGAGCCTCTTAAAGAAGAAGTTACAGGTCTGTGAGAGTCAGAAATCTAGCTTGTTTGTAGGTGACCGACCAAATACTTATTTTCCACCGTAATTTGAAAATAAATTCATAAAAAATCCTATAATGTGATTTTCTGTTTTTTTTTTCTCATTTTGTCTGTCATAGTTGAAGTGTACCTATGATGAAAATTACAGGCCTCTCTCATCTTTTTAAGTGGGAGAACTTGCACAATTGATGGCTGACTAAATACTTTTTTGCCCCACTGTAAATGAAAGAGAATACAGCTCTCTTCTTACAGACAGAGATCCATCCCACATTTCATACAGACTACTGTAATTATACAGACTACTGTAATTATACAGACTACTGTAATTATACAGACTACTATAGTTATACAGACTACTATAGTTATACAGACTATTGTAATGCATTGTAATGAACGGAGAGAGAAACTGAAATGATAGAGCAGAAGAATTGATTTTTATAATGTAGGCAGCCAAACCTGTAGATTACGATCAACCAGATAGTTGGTTTCAAAGTCATCGTCGTCTTCCCCAAACGGGTTTATCAGTTGTTCTGCCACCTGTCCACAAAAATGGCACATCACAATGAAGCAGAACATAAAATGTGCATTTTATACATCATGAAGTAATTATGTTATATTGTGAAAAGAACTGTGTGTATGTGTGATTGTTTATCAATCAGTGAACCATCCCTCCATCAACCCACTTCTCCCTCCCTCCCTCCCTCCCCACCTTGAGCCAGCCCACGTAGAAGAAGAACTGTAGCAGGGTGAAGACAGGCAGGTAGAAGTCGATGTCATGACCAGCGTAGCCCTGGGCGGGGTCTAAGAACTGTCGACCAATCAGACACGCCAGGAAGAAACTGTAGACCGCCACTGTCACCACCTAACAGAGAGGAAGTACTTACAATCCAGGTTCCTGTAGTTAGTTCCTCATCATGACTGACAATAACAGACACATGATTTCATTAACACAGAATTTGTGGGATCAAGATCGATGTTTACTATTTTAGTGTTAGTTCTACTACTACAACAACTATTAGTTGTTACTACTGCTACTACTCCTACCACCACTACTACTACCACTACCACTACTACCATTACTACATGTAGATAACAGAACCTGGGTGTACACAAGGGGTAGGCTGATCCAATCATAACTGTATAGCTTCATACACTGTGTCCGCAATGTGTTTAATTCCTGCAGAGGAGATAAGATGGAACAATCTGATAAACATACACAGACACACAGACACACAGACACACACACACACACACACACACACACACACACACACACACACAGACACAGACACAGACACACACAGACACACAGACACACACAGACACACACACACACACACACACACACACAGACACAGACACACACAGACACACACACACAGACACACACACATAGACACACACACATACAGGCACACACACATACAGGCACACACACACACACACACATATACAGACACACATAGACACACACACATAGACACACACACACATAGACACACACAGACACACCGAGAGAGAAACTCACATTGAGAATGGCTGACAGCGCCACATCATTGTTGATGCGTCCCTCGGTGCGGGCCCTCAGTGCCAGGTTAACAAACCACATACAAGGAACCCAGAACTTGTTATGAGGTGAGGGCAACTCCTCCAACTGCCTATGTTCCTCTGCTGTCATCAGGCCTGAGAGAGACACACACACACACGAAGGGTAGGAATTAGGAGGAGCTTCAAACCTTCTGTAAGAGCCGGTTTCCAAGACCCAGATTTAACCTACTTCTAGTTGTCATTCTTAAATTGACAGTGTTTTTGTCCAGGACTAAGCTTGATCTGGGTGGGGGATACTGGCATTTACTGTGATAACCAATATTATGGCCTTATAATAACAGCTGGCTACAGCATCAAGGAACTCCCCTCTTACACTATTATTATTTATTGTTATTTCCTCACTAGCATCATACCACCCTGCATCCCATTGCTGGCTTGCCTCTGAAGATAAGCAGGGTTGGTCCTGGTCTGTCCCTGGATGGGAGACCAGATGCTGCAGGAAGTGGTGTTGGAGGGCCAGTAGGAGGCACTCTTTCCTCTGGTCTAAAATAATACCCCAGGGCAAGTTTTTGGGGACATTGCCCTGTGTAGGGTGCTGTCTTTGGGATGGGACGTTAAAATGTGTGTCCTGACTCTCTGTGGTCACTAAAGATCTCATGTCACTTATTGTACCATGGTGTCCTGGCTCTCTGTGGTCACTAAAGATCCCATGTCACTTATTGTACCATGGTGTCCTGACTCTCTGTGGTCACTAAAGATCCCATGTCACTTATTGTACCATGGTGTCCTGACTCTCTGTGGTCACTAAAGATCCCATGTCACTTATTGTACCATGGTGTCCTGACTCTCTGTGGTCACTAAAGATCCCATGTCACTTATTGTACCATGGTGTCCTGACTCTCTGTGGTCACTAAAGATCCCATGTCACTTATTGTACCATGGTGTCCGGGCTCTCTGTGGTCACTAAAGATCCCATGTCACTTATTGTACCATGGTGTCCTGGCTAAATTCCCAAGCTGTCCTTCATACAATCATGGTCGCCTAATCATCCCCAGCTTACATTTATCTCCCTGTAACTATTCCCCAGGTTGTTGCCATAAATGAGAACGTGTTCTCAGCCAATGTACCTGGTTATATAACATATTTTTAAAAGAGTTCAACTAAAGTGTAAATGTAATGTTCTAGATTTACAAGCAAGCTAGTTTAGCACTAGCTGTGGTATCTGTTTGGGGTGGCACTGAGAATACAGGCTGCAGGTGAGATGTGCTATTTTATTCTGCCCTGTAGAGTCTGTTGAGCTGTGAGTTTTAACTCTAGGGTGTAGAGGGTTGTGACATCAGACATCACAGCGTACCTGGCTGTACCTGCACCAGGTGGTTCATGGTGGGGAACCTCTAGGGGTCAACTAGGTTAAGGGTTATGGCTAGGTTTGGTGTCGTACCCTAGAAGTCAACGAGGGTAAGGGTTAGGGGTCATAGGCTTTGAGGTCGTAGGTCGTACCTGCCTGCACCAAGTGCTTCATGGTGGGGAACCTCTTGTAGACTGCCGTGCTGACCGATCGGTAGATGAGCACGCCGGACAGGTTGGCGTACCGCATCAGGGTGCGGCGGGTCAGCCTGGCGATCTCATCGGTACCACGGACGTGAGCGCCCACCAGCGCACCCAACCGGTCCGGCCAGGGAACACTCTCAAACTGACCCCACCACCGAGACACCACCAGGGTCACATAAAAACCTGCGGGAGACAAACACACATGGAGACGACAAAAAAATATGTTATTAATGACATTGAAAGGGAAATGTCACCATGTTTCTACTTCATACTCATCATCTCCACCGCACCACCCACATCAGTAGTAACCAGCTGAATTTCTGTAGTTCAATACTTCCCATTTCTCCCCCTTATTACACTACCGCACTCTGTTTATTTGTAACCTATTACACTACCGCACTTGGCTTATTTGTAACCTGCTAAAGTTTTTGTAGAGAGGAAGTTCAGAATTGTTGATGACGTCTGTCAAAAGGGGGTTGTTTGTGCTTAAGAAGTATTGACTTGTGGCCTGAGAGTGAGTGGCTAAATGATTACTGAGCACCAGTGTTTGAAAGAGTCAAATCCACTTTAATTCAGGTAGTAAAAATAAATTCCAATCCAATTGTAAGCAATGAGGACAATTGGAATTTCAGAAATGGAGTTGATCCCAACCCTGCTGTGCACAAAACCCTGCTGTGCACAAATCTGACAGCATAGAATACAACTGAGCAGAGCATAACATAACAGAGCAGAACAGAACACAGCATAACAGAACAGAGCATAACAGAACAGAACACAGCATAACAGAGCATAACAGAACAGAGCAGAACAGAACAGAGCATAACAGAACAGAGCAGAACATAACAGAACAGAGCAGAACATAACACAGCATAACAGAACAGAGCAGAACATAACACAGCATAACAGAACAGAGCAGAACATAACACAGCATAACAGAGCATAACAGAACAGAGCATAACAGAACAGAGCAGAACATAACACAGCATAACAGAACAGAGCAGAACATAACACAGCATAACAGAGCATAACAGAACAGAGCATAACAGAACAGAGCAGAACATAACACAGCATAACAGAACAGAGCATAACAGAACACAGCATAACAGAGCATAACAGAACAGTATTCTCACCCAATACGAAGGACACAGGGATGAGTTCTGCGTACCGGTCACAGTAGATGGCCAGCTTCTCAAACAGCCTCTTCTGACCCTCATTCAACACAAACCTAGAGAGAACAGGTCTGTCACAAAGTTAACTAAGCTCCTGTATGATTGAACATGATAGGGGGGGAGTGACACCAATTGCAAAAAAAGAGAATGGGGCCTAATATTCCCACAACTATTCCCTGGCATTTGATTGTACAAAGTTGCTGTGATCTTTGATTTGAAGGGACAGGGTTACCTGTGTAAATGACGGGGTTACCTGTATATGATGAGGTTACCTGTATATGATGAGGTTACCTGTATATGATGAGGTTACCTGTATATGATGAGGTTACCTGTATATGACGAGGTTACCTGTATATGACGAGGTTACCTGTATATGACGAGTTTACCTGTATATGACGAGGTTACCTGTATATGACGAGGTTACCTGTATATGACGAGGTTACCTGTATATGACGAGGTTACCTGTATATGACGAGGTTACCTGTATATGACGAGGTTACCTGTATATGATGAGATGACCTGTATATGACGAGATTACCTGTATATGACGAGATTACCTGTATATGACGAGATTACCTGTATATGACGAGGTTACCTGTATATGATGAGGTTACCTGTATATGACGAGGTTACCTGTAAATTACGGGGTTACCTGTATATGATGAGGTTACCTGTATATGATGAGGTTACCTGTATATGACGAGGTTACCTGTATATGACGAGATTACCTGTATATGACGAGGTTACCTGTATATGACGAGGTTACCTGTATATGACGAGGTTACCTGTATATGACGAGGTTACCTGTATATGACGAGGTTACCTGTATATGATGAGGTTACCTGTATATGATGAGGTTACCTGTATATGATGAGGTTACCTGTATATGACGAGGTTACCTGTATATGACGAGGTTACCTGTATATAACGAGGTTACCTGTATATGATGAGGTTACCTGTAAATTACGGGGTTACCTGTATATGATGAGGTTCCCTGTGTAAATTACAGGGTTACCTGTGAAGTTGTGAGGTTACCTATATATAATGAGGTTACCTGTGTAAATTACAGGGTTACCTGTGAAGTTGTGAGGTTACCTGTATATGATGCTGAAGGAGTAGTACAGTGTGGTGAAGATGATCAGTTCTCTCCACAGCAGCTTGTAGATGCTCCCCTTCCATCGGAGGAGCAGATGGGAGAAGGTCCCTAGCCCCGCGTCAGCAACCCTCCGCGAGTACGTCACCGTCATCACTACCCTTCCCTGGCCAGGCTGGCTGGATGGATGGAGAGCTGGATGGAGAGGTGGATGGATGGATGGATAGGTGGATGGATGGATGAATGGATGGATGGATGGATGGATGGAGAGGTGGCTGGCTGGATGGATGGATGGACGGATGGAGAGCTGGATGGATGGATGGATGGATGGACGGATGGAGAGCTGGATGGATGGATGGATGGATGGATGGATGGATGGATGGATGGAGAGCTGGATGGATGGATGACTAGCTGAATGGTTGGCACAGAGAAATCTGCCCTTGGTGTATCAAAAAAGTCAACTACTGGCTGGCTGGTTGGCTGGCTGGCTGGAACAGAGAAATCTGCCCTTGGTGTATCAAAATGGTCAACTACTGTCTGGTTGGCTGGCTGGTTGGCTGGCTGGTTGGCTGGTTGGCTGGCTGGCTGGTTGGCTGGCTGGTTGGCTGGCTGGCTGGCTGGTTGGCTGGCTGGCTGGCTGGTTGGCTGGCTGGTTGGCTGGCTGGCACAGAGAAAGCTGCCCTTGGCATATCAAAATGGTCAACTACTGTCACTTTCTCTGTTTGCTTTACAAGTCAACTTTCCAAAACACTGATAGTGACACATATCGATCACATATCTACTTGATAACAAACTATCCAGAGAGACAATTCTTATAGATATTAGCTCATGGATCCACTATCTGAAGACATGGTGCTAGTGGGGGTAAAGTTCAGCAGAAGATGGAGAGAGAGAGAGAGGAAGTAAGATGTTGGTAATTAACATAGAGTCATCTATAAACTTTGAACGGCTCTTAATAGTAACCGGAACGGAGCAAATGGAATGGCATGAACCACCTGGAAACCATGGAAACCACGTGTTTGATGTCTGATTCTGCTCCAGTTCATTAGAACGAGGGTGTTCTCCCAAACTACTGTGATACAGAGATATCCACAATTAATCAATTGAGCCTAAAAAAATAAACAATTTAAAAATCAAGCTGTCCAACTCAGTCGAGAAACATATTCAGAATATTTATATTACTTTATTTAAATCTTCACTCTATTCAATCTTTACGTTAACTACAGAGTGAATCAGATTGATTGTATTATCATATTTACAATACACTCACTGGGCATCACATACATTACAGCGATATCAGTAACATCCTTTATCTATATCCCATTGTGTCCATCAGATAACTAGATGGCTTGATCAGATAGATTGTATATGATATACTCACTGTGCGATAAGGGAAAGTACGTTGCCAGTCTGAATGTTGGAGAGACGGATGTGGGAGAGGGAAGGAGAGGACGAAGGACTTGTAGACCTCCGGTCACTTGATGTGTTAAGCTGTTTCTGCAACAAAGCTGCATTGTAAGGCCTGGTACTGAGCTAATCTCAACAAATCTGTGTACAACACACATTGAAACAAATAAAAGTTCAAAGTTACAACACAATTTTTTACTGCCAAAATGTGAGTGGGAGCCGATCTGCACCATACCCCTCGCCCAACCAAAAACCCACGGCCCAATTTATTACCTCAATAATACTTGTGCTAATGGTTGGAACGGAATAAGTTGAACAGTATTAAATACATCTAACACATTGGTTTGATGCCATTCCATTCGCTCTGTTCCAGACATTATTAAGAGCCGCTTTCCCCTCAGCAGGTTCCTCTGGAATTCTTCAATAGGATACATCTTAATAAGCACAGAAAACTCAAAAAGCCGGTCAAACCATAGAGATAGATAGAGGACTCGTCTTTTATATCTGTGCCCTTATAGTGCCTGTGACAGCATGGGCCGCGCCATTGAGGCTACAACCCATAGGAATCCCCATCCAGCTGACTACTTTGACTACTTTAAATGGCAGAAGTACGGTGGAAGCCCTAAATGGCGCCGCCCATTGCTAAAATGACTTTTTGACCGCTAGAGTCCTTTATCATTCTCTATGGGTCAAACCTGTCGGTGGCCACCTGGCGGTAGTAATGTGCATCGCAGGCCACCGGGAGCGAAGGTGTTAGTAATTAACCCGTTTGCGGTGGATCAAGAGAACAACAACACGAACTAGAGGTTGAACTTCGGACTGTGCTGTTTTGTTTCTGCCTTCTGCAACTTTCGGTCAATGACATATGGGTCACTAAGATGATTGTGTTCAATATTAGACCATAAATTGATCTATCAGCTATCAAGTTTGATCCACACGTGGTGAGTTGCTACACCCATACGCCAGCAACGTTTAACTTTTGCAAAAGCGTCTGTACAGCCAATCAATGTGTAAACTTGTCCTCAATGAATACATCTAAACAAATAGGCGTACAAAACGTAAAAACAAGTAGGCTATTATTTTTGTCGAACCCGTTCATGTGTATCTGTATGAGGGAGAAAAAAAAAGAACACTTTCATTTTTCTGCTGGACGAACCGATTAACCGAAGTCCATGGGCGGACTGGAGCTCTGACGTCACAACACGATTAAAGCACCCGAACAATAGCCCATAATAACACGCGACATTGTTCTGTGTAATTTCGTGCCATTCTTTTTGGATGCTGAAAATCGGTAGTTTGGTTAATAAAAACGTCATTTTATGCGACACATCGGAGCTCCAGTCGAGTAGCAAATCGTGGAGATGAGTTTAGTCGGCTAGTGCTGGCCAAGGAGAGGGGTACCTGCTAAAGCTTATGGGGAGGTCTCCAGCGGGAGTGGAGCAGACGGCTCGGTTTATTTTAAAAGTAGTGCCTCATTATAATATGGCAGGTTGAAAATCCACCTAAGTATTTAAAAAAAAATCTAATCTGCATTATCATATTCTATTCTAGTAAAGAATATGTATTTTTCCCAGGTAGACTTCAGGTAAACAAGTTGGAAAGTGTTTATGCCTGCTGAAGTGAAGGTTCTTCCTACATCACCATACACACAAGGAAAGAAAAACAAGATTGAAAAAGGTGGAAGAACTCACCCCTTATTAAGGGCCTTAATTATGATCTCACGAAAGCCAGAACCTTCACAGTAACTGAAGTTACGGTAAACTGCAGTTGGATTAGTGGCTCTGTCTGGAACATGGATGCTTTTGAGGGTCTCCACAGTGTCCAGCTGTCCTCGTCTCCGCCTGCCTCTGCCTGCAACCCTGGGTATGAAGTACTAGTCTCAGCTGGGTCTGGTGTCCAGGTGTACTCCAACGCTACGTTCTATGGAAAACCCAGTGTTCTGGAGCATACACAACGGAGAGGGAGAGATAAAGATCCCTCCTACCGAGAGGAGACTAAAGAGGAGAGGTGTGAGGTTGGAAGGTAAGAGACCGATAAATCGTATTGATTTGATACTGACAGGTGGAAGTTGGTTCCAAGCATGAAGATATTTTTTAGGGTGGTCATAACAAATCTTAATTTGTACGACATTAATTCACAGATATACTGTGAATATCAATATTCTGTCTGATAATGTGTAATAAGGTGTTTTGGTCCTTTTTTCATAGCATGTGATAGTCAGTCCACTAATGCAGGCTTTTTCCACTGAGGCCCTGTGCCCCTTTAGTTAAACAACAACAACAATCAAACCAGAAATATCTAGGCCAATAGCAGGATGTGTCTCCCACCAATAAACCGCACAGTCCATTTGCAGTATCATCATCAATGGACAGTAGAGATAATATAGATTATGATTTGTATCCACTATTCTATATCAACTATATATTCTACTCTATGATTCTACTCTATGATTCTACTCTATTCTATGATTCTACTCTTTTAAAATGGATTCTACTCTGATTCTATTCTCTATATTCTATGATTCTGATCTATTCTATGATTCTACTCTATAATATTGTTTCTACTCTATAATATTGATTCTGCACTAGACATGTTTGTCTATATCAACTGTATTGTATTGACACTAGACATGTGTAGTCTATCTATATCTATTCTATTGACACTAGACATGTGTAGTCTATATCTATTCTATTGACACTAGATACTGTATGCTTTTCGTTGTTGAATTGCAACACCTCGTGGCTGTAGTGTGAAGTAGGTAGCTTATTTGTTCTGTTTCCTTAAACTAGATTTTTTTTTGGGGGGGGGGGGGGGGGGTTGGGATGGGAAGATGTGTCATCATGTGACCTATGGACGACGACACAATTCGTTATTTTCTCTATTGGAATGAACATAGATTACAGCGCATCGCAAACATCGTTGAAAGCGAGTCAAAACGTCAGTAACAAAAAAAAATAACATTCGCTTAACTTTATATCGTTTGATAACTCGATGAAACATTAATTGTAGTTCATAGCGTTGTCGTGAACATTTATTTAATAGTAGACTAACATTGTTTTGAAACTATGGCATTTCGTCTTTCTGAATGATATCGACAGCAAGTAAACATTGGACACTAAGAATTGACGGAATTCTTGGGAACAGGGAGTAGATGCCGTCACGGCGGCGGTACGTGGTGAATCATCCAGCCGGGTGGTGAGAGGGTAAGTGCGGGGAGCTGGGAAGGGAAATCCGATGAAATGTTGTGCTGTCAGACTGCCATCATGGCATTAGCGAAAGTTGTGAAAAAAGTTGTGTAGGCCAGTTCAGCCTCACATGCTGTGATGATTCTTAATGACGTGTTGATGTTTGTAATGTTATTGTTTTTGACAGGGCCAGATAAATGCAAGGGGCTGAAGCCCTGGGGCCCAAGCCCGTAGAGGGCCCTTGAGGCATAGATACATGTAAATGTTAATTTTTATTTTATTTTTTACTGCAAGCACAGGAGGTAATGGTAATCATCAGATGGGGGAGGAGAGCAAGTAGAGAGGCCCATAGTAGCCTGGTGGTTAGAGTTTTGGGACAGTAACCGAAAGGTTGCCGGATCGAATCCCCGAGCTGACAAAAGTAAAAATCTGTCGTTCTGCCCCCTGAGCAAGGCAGTTAACCCACTGTTCCCCGGGCCCTGAGCAAGGCAGTTAACCCACTGTTCCCCGGGCCCTGAGCAAGGCAGTTAACCCACTGTTCCACCGGGCGCCAAAGACATGGATGTCGATTAAGGCAGCTCCCCTCACCTCTCTGATTCAGATTGGTTTGGGTTAAATGCAGAAGACATTTCATTCAGTTGGACAACTGACGAGGTATCTCCCTTTTCTGATGTGGGTAACTGGAGATCCTGCCATGGTTGGGCAACTGATTCAGGGCCTTTTGGGGGCCCTAATCGATATTCGGTTGGCCCCCTCTTGATGGCAGAGAGAAAGTTAACCTCTTAGAGTCGATTTGTGCACCCATCAACTTTCCTTCAATTTGCAAGTGGCTGAAACAATCCCACCGGACAAAGCATTGGAGCGAGTGAAACAGCACCCGCTGTCTTACTATACGAACCCCATGTATTCTGTGTGGCCAATAAGAGTTTGACATTCTATACTCTATTTGGCCAGACAGCAGCAGATACATGGTCTACACATACTGAGACAGAGGGGTGCTGTTTCACTGTCCAGACAGCATCAGATACATGGTCAACACATGCTGAGACAGAGAGGTGCTGTTTCACTGTCCAGACAGCATCAGATACATGGTCAACACATGCTGAGACAGAGAGGTGCTGTTTCACTGTCCAGACAGCATCAGATACATGGTCTACACATGCTGAGACAGAGAGGTGCTGTTTCACTGTCCAGACAGCATCAGATACATGGTCAACACATAGAAAGACAGAGAGGTGCTGTTTCACTCGCTCGGCTGCTGAATAGTCTGCTCTACAGTCTAGGTTTCTAACTATATAGTAGTCCTAACTATAAACAAATGTAACTATGTTATTTAAATATCAGGTATTTTTATGTTTTGTAAAGGTTGGTAGACCTGGAGCCCGGTCCGAGCCCCCGGGTGGACGGCGGTGGGCCGGCTGACCCAGGTTTCACCAGGCCCCAGGAGGGAGCTGTTGCCCAGGCCCGGAGCCGGGAGGGCAGCAGGCTGGAGGGTGCTACCCAGCTGGAGGTTGCCCTGGGCGGGGAGCATGAGGACAACGTGTCCCGCCTCCGGAGCTCTTCCCTGGAGATCAGAGAGAAGGGATCAGAGATCCTACGGGAACAACTGGATGCTGCACAGAAGGTAGGGACCGATATTACAGGCTGGCACACACACACACCCTGATCTCACACACACACCCTGATCTCACACACACACCCTGATCTCACACACACACCCTGATCTCACACACACACCCCGATCACTCACACACACACCCCGATCACTCACACACACACCCCGATCACACACACACACACACACATACCCCGATCTCTCACACACACACACACACACACCCCGATCTCTCACACACACACACACACACCCCGATCTCACACACACACACCCCGATCTCACACACACACACACACACACACACCCCAATCACACATACACACACCCCGATCACACACACCCCGATCACAAACACCCGGATCTCACACACACACACACACACACACACACACCCCGATCTCACACACACACACACACACACCCCGATCTCACACACACACACACACACACCCCGATCTCACACACACACACACACACACCGATCTCACACACACACACACACACACCCCGATCTCACACACACACACACACACATCTCTACTGTATGACAGTTGCTTGACTCCATAACAATGTGTGACCTGGAAAAGGGTGTGACCATGCAGTCATCCCAATAGGTTCAGCCATACACTATGCTACTGCATACTTACCTAGTTCCCCTCCACCTCTCTCCACTCGTCTCCTCTCCTCCACCTCGCCCCTCTCCTCCACCTCTCTCCACTCGTCTGCTCTCCTTCACCTCTCTCCACTCGTCCGCTCTCCTCCACCTCTCTCCACTCGTCTGCTCTCCTCCACCTCGCCCCTCTCCTCCACCTCGCCCCTCTCCTCCACCTCGCCCCTCTCCTCCACCTCTCTCCACTCGTCTGCTCTCCTCTCCTCCACCTCGCCCCTCTCCTCCACCTCTCTCCACTCGTCTCCTCTCCTCCACCTCTCTCCACTCATCTGCTCTCCTCTCCTCTCCTCGCCCCTCTTCTCCACCTCGCCCCTCTTCTCCACCTCGCCCCTCTCCTCCACCTCGCCCCTCTCCTCCACCTCTCCCCTCTTCTCCTCTCCTCCACCTCGCCCCTCTCCTCCACCCCTCTCCTCTCCTCCACCTCGCCCCTCTCCTCCACCTCGCCCCTCTCCTCCACCTCGCCCCTCTCCTCCACCTCGCCCCTCTCCTCCACCTCGCCCCTCTCCTCCACCTCGCCCCTCTCCTCCACCTCGCCCCTCTCCTCCACCCCTCTCCTCTCCTCCACCTCGCCCCTCTCCTCCACCCCTCTCCTCTCCTCCACCTCGCCCCTCTCCTCCACCTCGCCCCGCCCCTCTCCCCTCTCCTCTCCACCTCGCCCCTCTCCTCCACCTCGCCCCTCTTCTCTCCTCCACCTCGCCCCTCTCCTCTCCTCCACCTCGCCCCTCTCCTCCACCTCTCCCCTCTTCTCTTCCCCTCTCCTCCACCTCTCTTCTCCTCTCCTCCACCTCGCCCCTCTTCTCTTCTCCACCTCGCCCCTCTCCTTTCCTCCACCTCGCCCCTCTCCTCCACCTCTCCCCTCTTCTCTACCTCGCCTGTCTCCTCTCCTCCACCTCGCCCCTCTCCTCCACCTCGCCCCTCTCCTCCACCTCGCCCCTCTCCTCCACCTCGCCCCTCTCCTCCACCTCGCCCCTCTCCTCCACCTCGCCCCTCTCCTCCACCTCACCCCTCTCCTCCACCTCTCCCAGGAGCTGAAGCTGAAGGATAAGGAGTGTGAGCGTCTGTCGCAGGTCAGAGATCAGCTGGAGCAGGAGCTGGAAGAGCTCACTGCCAGTCTATTTGAGGTTAGTCTTGGTCTAGATTAGATCTAGTCTAGGTTAGTACTCCCTGGAGCCTGGAATCGAGGCTAGTCTGACGGAGGCAGGAATGAGTCCTACAGCCTGCAACACACCGATCTGTCCTGGGTGTGCTCTTGTGATGGTATCAGTACATCTTGACATTGAGAAAGTGTAGCCCCTGCATGGTTGTTGTAACACACGGTTGTCTTCCTGTCCTCCAGGAAGCTCACAAGATGGTGCGGGAAGCCAACGTGAAACAAGCCGCAGCAGAGAAGCAGCTGAAGGAGGCTCAGGGCAAGGTTAGTCTGTGATCCCTCCGGGAATTGAACCCACAACCATGCCGAGCTCTAACCAATAGAGCCACACAGTCCTACCTGTACCTGATTAATGCAGGAAAACCTATAACAATCTGGGGTTGATGAAAAAATGTGGCGTGAATGAGCCCGGCAGCCAAAGAGTTGCTGGTATCAATATCTACTGCTTTTGTGCCCTTGAACAAGGCACTTTTACCTGCTCCAGGGACGCTGCGCTACATCTGACCCTGTGGTGTTCCCCTGCTGTCGTGTGTGAGTGTGTGTGTCGGTTTGGGTACAATCTATAACTACTGTCTATAACCACACCCCGTCTTCTTGTCTCTTCCCAGATTGATGTCCTTCAGGCGGAGGTGTCAGCCCTGAAGAGCATGGTCCTAACCTCCACCCCGTCTTCCCCCAATCGCCAGGCCCACCCTCAGCTCCTCTCCCCGGGCACCAGGTCCAAGGGGGCCAGCCCCCGCCATGGAGGAGGACACACGCGCAACAAGAGCGCCAGCTGGGCCTTGCCATTGGCCCCTGGTGGGAACTTAGACCTGCACTCCCTGCAGCCAGTCAGAGAGGACAAAGAGGTCGGCCGCTTTCAGACTACGGCCGTGTCCCAAATACCCATAATTGCGTTCTAAATAGTTAGATTTTTGGGTAATGCTATCAGAATACGAAGATCACATTATAAAGACTGGTCTAGAAGCACAAATGTTGCATTGTGGTCTGATTGTGTACAGATCTGGTCGCATTAATGCGGATTAATCCTTAGTCTTGGACGCCATTCAGGCTACCGAAAGCACGTACAGTGGGCAACATCATTAGCACTTTGGAAGCGAGAGGCACCTTTTTTTCATTATAACGTTAAGAGGAACGTTCCAAACGTGTAAGGAACATGTTTGCTGGCCTCATAAATGCTAACCAGCTATCTAATATTTAGAAAATAAATGTGGGTTTGGTTAGAGTTATGGTAACCTGTTTGCAATCCCTTTAGCTTTGCTTGCTGGCTAGCTACAGAGGTTAGCTGGCTAGTTAGCTACAGAGGTTAGCTGGCTAGTTAGCTACAGAGGTTAGCTGGCTAGTTAGCTACAGAGGTTAGCTGGCTAGTTAGCTACAGAGGTTAGCTGGCTAGTTAGCTACAGAGGTTAGCTGGCTAGTTAGCTACAGAGGTTAGCTGGCTAGTTAGCTACAGAGGGTAGCTGGCTAGTTAGCTACAGAGGGTAGCTGGCTAGTTAGCTACAGAGGGCAGCTGGCTAGTTAGCTACAGAGGGCAGCTGGCTAGTTAGCTACAGAGGGTAGCTGGCTAGTTAGCTACAGAGGGTAGCTGGCTAGTTAGCTACAGAGGGTAGCTGGCTAGTTAGCTACAGAGGGTAGCTGGCTAGTTAGCTACAGAGGGTAGCTGGCTAGTTAGCTACAGAGGGTAGCTGGCTAGTTAGCTACAGAGGGTAGCTGGCTAGTTAGCTATTGCCATCAGTTGTTGTGTTATTATCATATTTAGCCAATTCCACCGTTTGTAGAACGCATACTGGCATTTGAATATAGCGCAGGAAAAAGGGGAATCCGGACACAATGTGGACACGGTAGACACATTAAAATGTAAACTCGCAACAAACAAAAAAGAAACGTCCCTTTTACAGGACCCTGTCTTTCAAAGATAATTTGTAAAAATCCAAGTAACTTAATTTGTAAAGTGTTTAAACACTGGTTACCCATGGTTGTTCAATGAACCATGAACAATTAATGAACATGCACCTGTGGAACAGTCGTTAAGACACTAACAGCTTACAGGCGGTAGGCAATTAAGGTCACAGTTATGAAAACACAGGACACTAAATAGGCCTTTCTACTGACCCTGGAAAAAGTCTAGACAGGTCGATACTCACTTTGGATTTTTTCATGTAGTAGAATTTACTGCACACTATTGAGGAAAACACCCACGAGTGTTTGACAGCAGCTGATAATCAGAATAGGAGAAGCTCTACGAAAATGAACGAATGGAGGGGAACAAGCGTGATTGTGCATTATATGACGTCTTCTCCGTATGAATGAGTAGTATGTTGATATTTGTTGCTTACTGCATATGTTTTTACTAAACAGTACTCTCTAAGGAGTACACTGTATATACAAAAGTATGTGGACACACTTTCAAATTAGTGGATTTTGCAATTTCAGCCACTCCTGTTGCTGACAGGTGTATAAAATTGAGCACACCGCCATGCAATCTCCATAGACAAACACTGACAGTAGACTGGCCTTACTGAAGAGCTCAGTGACTTTCATTGTGGCACTGTCCATAGGATGCCACCCTGCTAGAGCTGCCCCGGTCAATTGTAAGTGCTTTTATTGTGAAGTGGAAACGTCTATCAGCACCAACAGAACGGGACAGACGAGTGCTGAAGCGTGAAAAAATTGTCCGTCCTCATTTGCAAAATCAATCAATCAAATGTATTTATAAAGCCCTTCTTACATCAGCCAATGTCACAAAGTGCTGTACTGAAACCCAGCCTAAAACCCCCAACAGCAAGCAATGCAGATGAAATCTCCCGAGTTCCAAACTGCCTCTGGAAGCAACGTCAGCACAAGAACTGTTCGTCGGGAGCTTCGTGAAATGGGTTTCCATGGCTGAGCAGCTGCACACAAGCCTAAGATCACCATACACAATGCCAAGCGTCGGCTGGAGTAAAGCTCGCTGCCGTTGGAATCAAAAGCAGTTGAAACGCGTTCTCTGGAGTGATGAATCACGCTTCACCACCATAGCAGTCCGACGGACAAATCTGGGTTTGGCGATGCCAGGAGAGTGCCACCTGCCCCAATGCATAGTGCCAACTATAAAGTTGGGTGGAGGAAAAATAATGGTCTGGGGCTGTTTTTCATGGTTCGGGCCCCTTAGTTCCAGTGAAGGGAAATCTTAACGCTACAACAAACAATGACATTCTAGATGATTCTGAGCTTCCAACTTTGTGGTAAGTTTGAGGAAGGCCCTTTCCTGTTTCAGCATGACAATTTCCCCCGTGCACAAAGCAAGGTCCTTGTAGAAATGGTTTGTAGAGATCGGTGCGGAAGAACTTGACTGGCCTGCACAGAGCCCTGACCTCAACCCCATCGAACACCTTTGGGATGAATTGGAATGCCGACTGCGAGCCAGGCCTAATCGCCCAACATCAGTGAACAGCATCAGTGCCCGACCTCACTAATGCTCTTGTGGCTGAATGGAAGCAAGTACCCCTGCAGCAATGTTCCATCATCTAGTGGAAAGCCTTCCCAGAAGAGTGGAGGCTGTTATAGCAGCAATGTTCCAACATCTAGTGGAAAGCCTTCCCAGAAGAGTGGAGGCTGTTATAGCAGCAATGTTCCAACATCTAGTGGAAAGCCTTCCCAGAAGAGTGGAGGCTGTTATAGCAGCAATGTTTCAACATCTAGTGGAAAGCCTTCCCAGAAGAGTGGAGGCTGTTATAGCAGCAATGTTTCAACATCTAGTGGAAAGCCTTCCCAGAAGAGTGGAGGCTGTTATAGCAGCGAAGGGGGGGACCAACTCCATATTAACGCCCATGATTTTGGATCGAGAAGTTGGACGAGCAGGTGTCCACATACTTTTGGTCATTTAGTGTATGTTGTATTGGTAGTGTACAGTATGTCGTTTTTAGTAATTAGTGGGCAAGACAGATTTCAGACACGGCCATACTGTTGTGATGTGCGTACTTACGTACTTTAGATTGTGGCGCACACATTCTCAATCTCATCTTGGGTCTGCTTCTGGTTGAACTTTTCAATCAATCGACCTACTGTGACCACTAACAGCGATCTACAGAAATGCACAACAATTCAATGCTTGTTTCTGCACTAACTCTTCTACTGCTTCCCACTATAACCCATGTGAATGTATTTCTCTCCTCCCTTCCTGCATCCTTTCATCACTCTCTCCATTTCTCTCCTCCCTTCCGGCATCCTTTCATCACTCTCCATTTCTCTCCTCCCTTCCGGCATCCTTTCATCACTCTCTCCATTTCTCTCCTCCCTTCCGGCATCCTTTCATCACTCTCTCCATTTCTCTCCTCCCTTCCGGCATCCTTTCATCCCTCTCTCCATTTCTCTCCTCCCTCTGGTGGGTTTACCTTTCTCTTTTTATCCTCCTCTCCCTATCATCTCCCTATCCCCATATCATCCTCGCCCTATCCCCATATCATCCTCGCCCTATCCCCATATCATCCTCGCCCTATCCCCATATCATCCTCGCCCTATCCCCATATCATCCTCTCCCTATCCCCATATCATCCTCTCCCTATCCCCATATCATCCTCTCCCTATCCCCATATCATCCTCTCCCTATCCCCATATCATCCTCTCCCTATCCCCATATCATCCTCTCCCTATCCCCATATCATCCTCTCCCTATCCCCATATCATCCTCTCCCTGTCCCCATATCATCCTCTCCCTGTCCCCATATCATCCTCTTCCTCTCCCTGTCCCCATATCATCCTCTCCCTGTCCCCATATCATCCTCTCCCTGTCCCCATATCATCCTCTCCCTATCCCCATATCATCCTCTCCCTATCCCCATATCATCCTCTCCCTATCCCCATATCATCCTCTTCCTTTCCCTGTCCCCATATCATCCTCTTCCTCTCCCTGTCCCCATATCATCCTCTTCCTCTCCCTATCCCCATATCATCCTCTTCCTCTCCATATCATGGGATTATTTTCTGTTTATTTTTCTTTCACTTGCTCATTGCCTTTCCCGGACCTCTTCTCGTTCTCTCTCTCTCCTTCCCTCCATCCTCCTCTCTCTCTCTCCTTCCCTCCATCCTCTCTCTCCTTCCCTCCATCCTCTCTCTCCTTCCCTCCATCCTTTCTCTCCTTCCCTCCATCCTTTCTCTCCTTCCCTCTATCCTCTCTCTCCTTCCCTCCATCCTCCTCTCTCCTTCCCTCCATCCTCCTCTCTCCTTCCCTCCATCCTCCTCTCTCTCTCTCTCTCCTACCCTCCATCCTCCTCTCTCTCAGCCTACGGTTCCTGCGCTACTCTCTCTGATTTTGTGTCTGGTTCCGGGCCACTCAATCTCTGTGACCTATGAACCCTACTGGGCAGAGAAGGGGGAGGGGCCACGCTCTCTCAGCCGACAGGTAACCACACTCCTCTGGTTCCTCTTAAGATTTCTTCCTTCTAGGGACTTTTTCCTTGCCACTGTGTTTCTGCTTGCTCTTTGAGGTTCTAGGACGGGCTTCCCTCACGTTGTTCTCCAGAGCCAGAGTTCAAATTGGTAAAGTAGGTTTTGAGTGAAGCGCTGATTGCCATCTTCTGCTGACTGATTGGCCGTGAGTAGACGTTGATAAAAACAAAAAACAAATCTACCAACCCTTCCATCCCTCTTCAGAAGCTCAAATTATCCAGAGTAAGCTAATTTACGGTGATAGCATTGCTTGTGTACTATATTTTTGAAAATTGATACCTCAGACAAAAAAAAATGACATATTTTTTTCTATACTTCGGTTTCAAATCTGAACGTGCCAACGGCTTTCATGCTCCACCTTCTGTTGGCCTCTTTTTCTACAGGCTTTCATACCGAAGGTGAGGTGAACTGGAAGAGACTCAGGGATGGGTTACTGGAAAACAAATTATATAAAAAGGGCTTCATTACAGAGCCTACACAGGGCCATGGACAGGCTGGGAAGCTTAGCCATGGACAGGCTGGGAAGCTTAGCCATTGACAGGTTGGGAAGCTTAGCCATTGACAGGCTGGGAAGCTTAACCATTGACAGGTTGGGAAGCTTAGCCATTGACAGGCTGGGAAGCTTAGCCATTGACAGGCTGGGAAGCTTAGCCATTGACAGGCTGGGAAGCTTAGCCATTGACAGGCTGGGAAGCTTAGCCATTGACAGGCTGGGAAGCTTAACCATTGAAGCTGTGGATATGCAGCCATTTCTATAGTTGTTATTCCTTCCCTACTTTACTGTGTGATCAGTGTCCAGTGGTTGATGTGTCAGTTTTATTCGGTCTGACTGAGTAGGTTTAGATCAACATTATTATCCCACCAGGGGGGAAATTCATTTGTTCATGTGCTTACAAAGCACAGCTGAATAATACACAATACAATTCATATGTGAGTGAATGTCTACCTTTCCTCTACTGAGTGATGTTGCCTGGATAATTTTTACGTGGACTGTGACACTACAGTGCATTCGGGAAAGCATTCAGACCCCTTGACTTTTTCCACATTTTGTTACGTTGCAGCCTTTTTCTAAAATGGATTACATCGTTTTTTCCCCCCCTCATCTATCTACACACAATACCCAATAATGACATCACAATACCCAATAATGACATCACAATACCCAATAATGACATCACAATACCCAATAATGACATCGCAATACCCAATAATGACATCACAATACCCCATAATGACATCACAATACCCCATAATGACATCACAATACCCCATAATGACATCACAATACCCCATAATGACATCACAATACCCCATAATGACATCACAATACCCCATAATGACAAACGAAAACAGGTTTTAAATACATTTTTGCAAATGTATTACAAAAATAAAAAACAGTTCACATTTACATTAGTATTCAGACCCTTTACTCAGTACTTTGTTGAAGCACCGTTGGCAGCGATTACAGACTTAAGTCTTCTTGGGTATGACGCTACAAGATTGGCACACCTGTATTTGGAGAGTTCCTCCCATTCTTCTCTGCAGATCCTCTAAAGCTCTGTCAGGTTGGATGGGGAGCGTCACTGCACAGCTATTTTCAAGTCTCTCCAGAGATGTTTGGGTTCAAGTCCGGGCTTTGGCTGGGCCACTCAAGGGCATTCAGAGACTTGTCCTGAAGCCACTCCTGCGTTGTCTTGGCTGTGTGCTTAGGGTCGTTGTTCTGTTGGAAGGTGAACCTTCACCCCAGTCTGAGGTCCCGAGCGCTCTGGAGCAGGTTTTCATCAAGGATCTCTCAGTACTTTACTCCACTCATCTTTCCCTCGATCCTGACTAGTCTCCTAGTCCCTGCCACTGAAAAACATCCCCACAGCGTGATGCTGCCACCACCCTGTTCCATAAGGTGTTTTTTATCTGTTTTTAAATCAAAAACTGCTGCGTCAGTTACTTGATGTGGAATAGAGTTCAATGTAGTCATGGCTCTATGTAGTGCTGTGTGCCTCCCATAGTCTGTTCTGGACTTGGGGACTGTGAAGAGACCTCTTGTGGCATGTCTTGTGGGGTATGTATGGGTGTCACAGCTCGGTCCATTCAACATGTCAATACCTCTCAGAAATAAAAGTAGTGATGAAGTCAATCTCTCCTCCACTTTCAGCCAGGAGAGATTGACATGCATATTATTAATATTATCTCTCTGTGTACATCCAAGGGCCAGCCGTGCTGCCCTGTTCTGAGCCAATTACAATTTTGGACAGACTTCTCCCCATCTTAGCTACTACTGCATCAATATGTTTTGACCGTGACAGTTTACAATATAGTGTTACTCCAAGCAGTTTAGTCACCTCAACATGCTCAATTTTCACATTATTTATTACAAGAGTTGGTTGAGGTTTAGGGTTTAGTGAGTGTTTTGTTCCAAATATAATGCTTTTAGTTGTATAAATATGTAGGACTAACTTATTCCTTACCACCCATTCTGAAACTAACTGCAGCTCTTTGTTGAGTGTTGCAGTCGTTTCAGTCGCTGTAGTAGCTGACGTGTATAGTGTTGAGTCATCCACATACATAGACACACTGGCTTTACTCAAAGTCAGTGGCATGTCGTTAGTAAAACATTTAAAAAGCAAGGGGCCTAAACAGCTACCCTGGGGAATTCCTGATTCAAACTGGATTATATTTGCTGGATTATATGGATTATATGCTTCCAGAACACCCTCTGTGTTCTGTTGGACAAGCCATAACACATACTTTCCAGCAGCAGACTATGATCGATAATGTCAAAAGCTGCATTGAAGTCTAACAAGACAGCCTCCACAATCATTTTATCATCAATTGCTCTCCAATCATCAGTCTTTTGTGTAAGTGCTGTGCTTGTTGAGTGTCCTTCCCTATAAGCAATCTGAAATTATGTTGTCAATTTGTTTACTGTATCTGGTAAACAAAAAATTTACAGAAGTTTACTAAGGGTTGGTAACAGGCTGATTGGTCAGCTATTTGAGCCAGTAAAGGGCGCTTTACTATTCTTGGGTAGCGGAATGACTTTAGCTTCCCTCCAGGCCTGAGGGCACACACTTTCTAGTAGGCTTAAATTGAAGATGTGGCAATATCGACTGCTATTATCCTCAGTCATTTTCCATCTAGATTGTCAGACCCCGGTGGCTTGTCATTGTTGATAGACAACAATAATTTTTTCACCTCATGGTCTGAGAGTCTTTAGGTGCCTTTTGGCAAACTCCAAATGGGCTGTCATGTGCCTTTTTACTGAGGAGTGGCTTCTGTCTGACCACTCTACCATAAAGGCCTGATTGGTGGAGTGCTGCAGAGATGGTTGTCCTTCTGGAAGGTTCTCCCATCTCCACAGAGGAACTCTGGAGCTCTGTCAAAGTGACCATCAGTTATTGGTCACCTTCCTGACCAAGGCCCTTCTTCCCCAATTTCTTCCCCAATTGCTGTTTGGCTAGGCAGCCAGGAAGAGAGTTGGTGGTTCCAAACTTCTTCCATTTAAGAATGATGGAGGCCACTGTGTTTTTGCGGACTTTCAATGTTGAAGACATTTTCTTTTGGTACCCTTCCCCAGATCTGTGCCTCGACACAATCCCGTCTCGGAGCTCTATGGACAGTTCCTTCTACCTCTAGCTTGGTTTTTTTCTCTGACATGCAATTTCAACTGTGGGACCTTTTTAATATAGACAGGTGTGCTTTTCCAAATCATGTCCAATCAATTGAATTTATGGATGGACTCCAAGTTCTAAAACATCTCAAGGATGGTCAATGGAAACAGGATGCACCTGAGCTCATTTGAGTATAATATCAAAGGGTCTGAATACTTATGTAAATAAGGTATTTCAGTTTTAGATATGTTTTATTTAAACATTTGCAAAAATGTCTTAAACCCTGTTTTTGCGTTATCATTATGGGATATTGTGTGTCGATTGAGTAAAATTAGTTATTTAATCCATTTTAGAATAAGACTGTAAATGTCAAGCCTTCTCTGAGGAAGCCCTTCTATATTAACCACACAGTACCAAATGTCATGGAATCACACCAGTGAGAGAGACTTGTAGGAAGACAACAGCTGCTCTAGAATCACACCAGTGAGAGAGGCTTGTAGTAGGAAGACGACAGCTGCTCTAGAATCACACCAGTGAGAGAGGCTTGAAGGAAGACGACAGCTGCTCTAGAATCACAGATACATTATCAATGTGGCATCAAACTTGAACCATAACTTACAATACTGGCAGTTTAACAGGTCAAAGGTAGGAACATCAATAAAGTTGCAACAGATGATTATAGACTTACAAGTGACAACTACTTACTTAAATATACCTGGTTAACTCCTGTTTCCCATCTGTCCTGCAAATACAATCATGTTTATTACATATTTAATCTTTATACACAGTAAATCAAATACAGGAAAATAATTAAATAAAATCATTTCTCATTACAATTATACAGTGTTTCCTGTCCTCAGATGGACAACGTGCTGTATGCAGAGTTCCTGACCTGGAAAGACAGACCTAGTCTGGACAGAACGTCAGCCTTCCTGGGCCGTATCTACAGAGAGGACATCGGCCCCTGCCTCTCCTTCACCAAATCTGAGGTATGTACCTTTCTGTGTTTCTCTGTACATACAGTTGAAGTCGGAAGTTTACATACACTTAGGTTGAAGTCATTAAAACTCATTTTTCAACCACTCCACACATTTCTTGTTAACAAACTATAGTTTTGGCAAGTGGGTTAGGACACCTACTTTGTTCATGACACAAGTCATTTTTCCAACACTTGTTTACACACAGATTATTTCACATATAATTCACTGTATCACAATACCAGTGGGTCAGAAGTTTACATACAATAAGTTGACTGTGCCTTTAAACAGCTTGGAAAATTCCAGAAAATTATGTCATGGCTTTAGAAGCTTCTGATAGGCTAGTTGACATCATTTGAGTCAATTGGACGTGTACCTGTGGATGTATTTCAAGGTCTACCTTCAAACTCAGTGCCTCTTTGCTTGACATCATGGGAAAATCAAAGAAAATCAGCCAAGACCTCAGAAGAAAAATTGTAGACCTCCACAAGTCTGGTTCATCCTTGGGAGCAATTTCCAAACGCCTGAAGGTACCACGTTCATCTGTACAAACAATAGTACGCAAGTATAAACACCATGGGACCACGCAGCCGTCATACCGTTCAGGAAGGAGATGTGTTCTGTCTCCTAGAGATGAACGTACTTTGGTGCGAAAAGTGCAAATCAATCCCAGAACAACAGCAAAGGACCTTGTGAAGATGCAGGAGGAAACAGGTACAAAAGTATCTATATCCACAGTAAAACGAGTCCTATATCGACATAACCTGAAAGGCCACTCAGCAAGGAAGAAGCCACTGCTCCAAAACCGCCATAAAAAAGCCAGACTACGGTTTGCAACTGCACATGGGGACAAAGATCGTACTTTTTGGAGAAATGTCCTCTGGTTTGATGAAACAAAAATAGAACTGTTTGGCCATAATGACCATCGTTATGTTTGGAGGAAAACGGGGGAGGCTTGCAAGGCGAAGAACACCATTCCAACCGTGAAGCATGGGGGTGGTAGCATCATGTTGTGGGGGTGCTTTGCTGCAGGAGGGACTGGTGCACTTCACAAAATAGATGGCATCATGAGGTTGGAAAATTATGTGGATATATTGAAGCAACATCTCAAGACATCAGTCAGGAAGTTAAAGCTTGGTCGCAAATGGATCTTCCAGATGGACAATGACCCCAAGCATACTTCCATACTTCCAAAATGGCTTAAGGACAACAAAGTCAAGGTATTGGAGTTTCCATCACAAAGCCCTGACCTCAATCGTATAGAAAATATGTGGGCAGAACTGAAAAACCGTGTGTGAGCAAAGAGGCCTACAAACCTGACTCAGTTACACCAGCTCTGTCAGGTGGAATGGGCCAAAATCTACCCAACTTATTGTGGCAAGCTTGTGGAAGGCTACCCAAAACGTTTGACCCAAGTTAAACCATTTTAAAGGCAATGCTACCAAATACTAATTGAGTGCATGTTAACTTCTGACCCACTGGGAATGCGAGGAAGGAAGTAAAAGCTGAAATAAATCATTCTCTCTACTATTATTCTGACATGTCACATTCTTAAAATAAAGTGGTGATCCTAACTGACCAAAGACAGTGACTTTTTACTAGGATTAAATGTCAGGAATTGTGAAAAACTGCGTTGAAATGTATTTGGCTAAGGTGTATGTAAACTTCCGACTTCAACTGTACGTACAGACAGAATGGAATGGCACAACTACTCGTACCAGAATAGAATGCCACAACTACTCGTACCACAATAGAATGGCACAACTACTCGTACCACAATAGAATGGCACAACTACTCGTACCACAATAGAATGGCACAACTACTCGTACCACAATGGAATGGCACAACTACTCGTACCACAATGGAATGGCACAACTACTCGTACCACAATAGAATGGCACAACTACTCGTACCACAATAGAATGGCACAACTACTCGTACCACAATGGAATGGCACAACTACTCGTACCACAATGGAATGTTATTTTTCTGAGAGGGAACTTCATCTGTAACATTGAGATTGGACAATAAATGCTTAGTGACACAATTCACATGAAACAAGTCAGTCACAAGATTCAATGTCTATATTCTATATGTGTCTGGGCGAAGAACAGGCTTTGTTTATGTCTTTTTTTTGTTTCTATTCAGGTTTTTATTAATAATCTTCTGTCAACAGTTGTCTCAGTTGGTGCAGAATGCAGTGGAGAACAACTCGCTGACCATCGAACCGGTGGCCGTGTCTGCTTTACCCATGGTCAAAGCCAACGCCATAGAGTGTGGCGGGCCCAAGTGAGTGATCAGTCAACGTTTTTACTAGGTTGTTTTCCTCAGGAAATGTATTCTGGGTAATTTTTTTGTTGTTGTTGTCGATACTATCTTGACAACATTAATCACATCTGCACTACTTCCATCACTTGTTCTTATTCACCTCTTATTCTCATTCACTGCCTATTCATGCTCCTCTTGGTGACTACACCTGTCTTCTGTGATGAATATCACATTAAAACAGACAGCTCCTCTCCTCTTGGTGACTACACCTGTCTTCTGTGATGAATATCACATTAAAACAGACAGTTCCTCTCCTCTTGGTGACTACACCTGTCTTCTGTGATGAATGTCACATTAAAACAGACAGTTCCTCTCCTCTTGGTGACTACACCTGTCTTCTGTGATGAATGTCACATTAAAACAGACAGTTCCTCTCCTCTTGGTGACTACACCTGTCTTCTGTGATGAATGTCACATTAAAACAGACTGTTCCTCTCCTCTTGGTGACTACACCTGTCTTCTGTGATGAATGTCACATTAAAACAGACAGTTCCTCTCCTCTTGGTGACTACACCTGTCTTCTGTGATGAATGTCACATTAAAACAGACAGTTCCTCTCCTCTTGGTGACTACACCTGTCTTCTGTGATGAATGTCACATTAAAACAGACAGTTCCTCTCCTCTTGGTGACTACACCTGTCTTCTGTGATGAATATCACATTAAAACAGACAGTTCCTCTCCTCTTGGTGACTACACCTGTCTTCTGTGATGAATGTCACATTAAAACAGACAGTTCCTCTCCTCTTGGTGACTACACCTGTCTTCTGTGATGAATGTCACATTAAAACAGACAGTTCCTCTCCTCTTGGTGACTACACCTGTCTTCTGTGATGAATGTCACATTAAAACAGACAGTTCCTCTCCTCTTGGTGACTACACCTGTCTTCTGTGATGAATATCACATTAAAACAGACAGTTCCTCTCCTCTTGGTGACTACACCTGTCTTCTGTGATGAATGTCACATTAAAACAGACAGTTCCTCTCCTCTTGGTGACTACACCTGTCTTCTGTGATGAATGTCACATTAAAACAGACAGTTCCTCTCCTCTTGGTGACTACACCTGTCTTCTGTGATGAATGTCACATTAAAACGGACAGTTCCTCTCCTCTTGGTGACTACACCTGTCTTCTGTGATGAATGTCACATTAAAACAGACAGTTTCTCTCCTCTTGGTGACTACATCTGTCTTCTGTGATGAATATCACATTGAAACAGACAGCTCCTCTCCTCTTGGTGACTACACCTGTCTTCTGTGATGAATGTCACATTAAAACAGACAGTTCCTCTCCTCTTGGTGACTACACCTGTCTTCTGTGATGAATGTCACATTAAAACAGACAGCTCCTCTCCTCTTGGTGACTACACCTGTCTTCTGTGATGAATATCAAATTATAGGAACTTGGTTGGTCATTTTATTTTACAACAAACCAAAAAAAAAAAAAACAATCAATAAGTTATTGTTTACATTTCCACAAACATGAATGACATACTTCCTCAGACACACATGTTCCCCACCGTGTCCACGCCCAATGTTGTTGACATCAAAATTGTGTTTTATATAGTGTTCGATTCTAAGTGAACGGAGTAAACACTCACACCCAAGTTTATTCACCCAATGAATCAAGACAACTGAACAGACAAAGGCATGTTCCCACCAGTGGTAGTATGTATGTGTATATATAATATATACATGTGAATTGTTACATTATATATATTATATATAATAATATTATGTGAATTGTTACATTATTTATATATATATACATACACACACACACACACACAGTGGGGCAAAAAAGTATTTAGTCAGCCACCAATTGTGCAAGTTCTCCCACTTAAAAAGATGAGAGAGGCCTGTAATTTTCATCATAGGTACACTTCAACTATGACAGACAAAATGAGAAAAAAAATCCAGAAAATCACATTGTAGGATTTTTAATGAATTTATTTGCAAATTATGGTGGAAAATAAGTATTTGGTCACCTACAAACAAGCAAGATTTCTGGCTCTCACAGACCTGTAACTTCTTCTTTAAGAGGCTCCTCTGTCCTCCACTCGTTACCTGTATTAATGGCACCTGTTTGAACTTGTTATCAGTATAAAAGACACCTGTCCACAACCTCAAACAGTCACACTCCAAACTCCACTATGGCCAAGACCAAAGAGCTGACCAAAGAGCTCTATGTGTGTGTGGTGTGGTGTGTGTGTGTGTATATATATATATATATATATATATCCACACACCACACCACACACACACACACACTTACCACTGTTATATAGGGTAATAAACTGCTCCTTCTCCCTTAATGTGACCTCGGCCTCCATTCCTCACTCATCCACAGCTCTCCATCCTTATCAGTGACTGCAACCATGTGATTATCTTTCCTTCACTCAGAACATTCCAGCTCAATCTCTTGCACCATATACTTTCCTCCTACAGATATCCATTCATTCCTGGTTTAGAAACCAGGTCCTCGTTTCCATAGGATACCGGATGATTTAACCATATTTCAACTTTAGAAGTCAAAACCCATCGGTAGTTTCTGTCTATAGCTTGATCTTTTTTTTGTGTTGGGGGGGGGGGGTTGTCTGACTTTCTAATAGATTGGTTTTGGGTTTTTCTCTTCAAATCTGTTTCGGGTTTTCTGAGTGCTAATGGGTTGACTCAATGGTCTACGTTGCTTCACCTCATGCTTCCTATTCACAATTTGATTGAATTCTTTTCCCCAGTGGCCTGAGAGCAGCAGTAGAGACGTAAGTTAATTTTTTTTTTTTTTTTTAGGAGCCAATCGTTTTTATTTACTTTCCTTTTCCACAAAAAAAAAAAGACTGGTTCTATGGTGTGACTGTGTGTAGTACTGTATACTGAGTCGCTCTTCTTCGCTCTCCTTAGTCGTTCTTCTTCGTCAGAATGTCCTCTATAACACTTTGTCTAACCAGGCAGGCATGTCTTGTTCCACTGTTCCAGACCACGCTTTGTTCATTTATTGTTTCTAATGTTAAACAACTAACAATGACATTTTCATATCGTTTACATGTAGGGCCAATTTCACAGACCCAGGATTAGGATAAGGATTAGTCTTAATTTGGTCCGGAAACCGGCCCATAGATGAATTTCCGGAAACTGGCCCATAGAGTTCCATAGATGAATGAGGTTCTGGAAACTGGCCCATAGAGTTCCATAGATAAATGAGCGAGTAGTGTTATGTTTCTCTGCCTCTGACAGGAAGTGTGCGTTGAGCGGCATGTCCCGGTCCTGTAAGCACCGCATCAAACTTGGAGACAGAGAGAGTTACTACCACATCTCTCCCTCCAGCAGGGCACGGGTACCTAACCATGTTTGTTGTGTCCTAATCAATTAAACAACATTATGCATTCTAAACATTGATGCATAACATTCATTCATTCATTCAGATGAATATGGCTACCTTTTGTGTTCATAAAGACTTTTATCATTGCAGAACTTTTATTTTGAAATTGTGAAACCCGTTCTCATTTCCAACCCCTTCAGATTACAGCGGTGTGTAATTTCTTCACCTATATCCGCTACATACAGCAGGGCCTGGTCAGACATGATGGTAAGTGTGACGTCCTTCCTCTTAACAGATAAACACTGAGGTCAACAATGGACCCATTTTTAACAGTGTTGTCTCCTGGCATTACATTCCTCTTTTGTCAATGTAGACAGCATATCTGTCTGGTGTTCTGAAACTCTTTCAAATAATGAAACCCTAATGTCTTTGACCCCTGACCCCCCCCCCCCCCCCAGCGGAGCAGATGTTCTGGGAAGTGACGCGTCTACGGCGGGAGATGACTGTGGCCAAGCTGGGCTTCTACCTCACAGACACAGACCAGGGATAGAAGACAGACAAGAGGAGACAGTCACCGTTAGCCCTGGGTCATGTTCATTAGGGCACACCGTAGCAAAAAAAAAACAAGCGCTTCGTATTGGACAAGTTCAAGATATTACCACCCATTTAGGGACGCTTTCTTCCGTTTTCATGCCTACTGAACATGACCCTGGGCTTAGAAAGACAAGAGATACCAATCAGCTGTACAGAGACACAAGATCACCAGTACCCTTTCTACACTGTCCTGATAATCCAACCCAAAAACAAACTGGGCTGGTTTGGCTCAGTAGTGTGAAAAGTCCTCAGCTGGACACGGTGAACACAGAAACCAGATCACTGATCTTATTGAGTAGGAGAACGATTTTCAAGTGTGTCTGACGAGGGAAGCAGAAATGCTACAGCAAATATGACACCACTTAGCAATTAGATTAGATTAGTCTCGTAACAAATCAGCCCGATCTGGCGAGCTACAAGGTAGCGGAAAAAAAACATTTGTAGCAAAACAGAATGTAAGCTTGTGAGATCAGTATAGTTCGTACGATGCTAGCAGTTAGAGCTATGTACTTTATAAACTAGCACAATATTATAACACAAACCACAAAGACATGCAATGAATATCATCTTTTAAAAGGACAGTAGCGTATATGTGAAAATGTATCAATATACCATAGAAACTCTTGTTATTACTACGTACAATTGACAAGTGGTTACACGGCTGATCTTAGTTGGCACAGATTGAAACTATATACGCATGTGTCATGCTGCCACGGAAACACTCATATGGGTTGAATCCTAACTGGTCAGGTTACTCACACAGATGTTTTTAAGTTGGAGTTCTGACCAATAGAGAACTATGCTGCTCACTTTTCATTCTAACAGCTGTCATGTGGTACCTGTGGACTAGTCCTGCATGTTCTAGTCCTGCATGTTGTCTCATCTCCTCTCACCTTAACAACCAGACCACGTACGTGTTGTCGTCTCCTCTCACCTTAACAACCAGACTACGTACGTGTTGTCGTCTCCTCTCACCTTAACAACCAGACTACGTACGTGTTGTCGTCTCCTCTCAGCTTAACAACCAGACTACGTACGTGTTGTCGTCTCCTCTCACCTTAACAACCAGACCACGTACGTGTTGTCGTCTCCTCTCACCTTAACAACCAGACCACGTACGTGTTGTCGTCTCCTCTCACCTTAACAACCAGACCGCGTACGTGTTGTCGTCTCCTCTCACCTTAACAACCAGACCACGTACGTGTTGTCGTCTCCTCTCACCTTAACAACCAGACTACGTACGTGTTGTCGTCTCCTCTCACCTTAACAACCAGACTACGTACGTGTTGTCGTCTCCTCTCACCTTAACAACCAAACCACCCATTACGTTGCCTTAACCTCGATAGATTCTTGCACTACGTTGTAAATGCCTTGCATGGCTTATATAGGAAAGACACCTCGACTGAGAATGGGGGTTATGGAAGGGAAGTAATTCACTCAGCTGAGTCTGTTTTAGTACAAACCGGTTCAGAAGTAGTGTGTGTTGCAGGTACACGAAGTGAAAGCAGTGATCTGAAATATCCTCGTCTTCACTCTGGATACTGTGACCGCTTAGCAACGACTATCCTAGAAATGAAGAATACAGTTTATAACATAACGGAGTTATAAACCAATCATAGACGACTAAGCAATACGTTTTTTTTTTCTCGTTTTTCTTCTTCCTCCTTCCTGATATCACCAATTTTTATTCACAGCTTTAAAATAACTGTAGTTTTGGGAGAGAAAACAGTTGTAAATGATTGCAGTATGTTATGCTCAACCTTAGTTGTAAATTGAACTCCTGTAAAATGTTATTGAAATTGCACTCCAGGTTGTGTATGATAAATTATGTTTAAAGCCAATGACCATGAATTGTGTCGCTTTGCGTGGATACATAGCCAATAGTGTGTTTGTGTTCAACAGTTATGCTCTATAACTCTAAAACACTATAGTGTTGATATTAGCCATATCCTGCATGAAAATATATTTATCAAACTTTTAAATGAAGAATATCGGAAGTCTGAAAGTGCAATTAAAGCTTTGTGTCATGAGTTTGGAATCCTTGACTTATTATGCCAATAAAACAACACACGCCATCAGTATATTGATAGAAACATACACTGAGTGGACAAAATATTAGGAACACTTGCTATTTCTGTGAGATTGACCAGGCGAAGGCTATGATCCCTGATTGATTGTCACCTGTTAAAACCACTTTAAATCAGTGTAGATGAAGGGGAGGAGTCAAGAACTGCAATGCTGCTGTTTTTTCTCTCTCTCACACTCTCGCACTAAACTGTTTCCCGTGTGTATCAAAAATGGCCTACCACCCAAAAGGACCTCCAGCCAACTTTAAACAATTGTGGGAAGCATTGTTGTCAACGTGAGCCAGCGTCCCTGTGGAACGCACTGAGCCGGTCAGGACAAAAGACTGAACCACCCATCTGTGTGTTGTCTGGCGCGGCTATAGTCTCTTGAGTCTGCAAATGATATAACCTTTTTAAAGTAATCGTTGCTGCTAGATGTCACAGAAATGAACTTCCTATTTGTTATGTCAAAATGCCATGTGATGCACTTTCTCCATTTGTTGGGTGCCTTTGTGGCCCCCCCCCCACTGTTTTTAAGGAGTGTGGCTTTAACCCACAGAAGCCCTGTCTGAAGAAGCCTACAAATCATGTCACATGTAAAAGCCATCCGGTACAAATGTCAGAAGATGCACGTGGCCTTTTCCCAGCAACTTCGAGGAACAACGACTTCCTGGTGCGTGTTGTTCGCACGCGTATCTGCCCTCTCATTGGCTAGAATGTTACCACCTGATCTCACTTGCCTTTACTCACTGAGGACATGTATTTTCGTTGTTAAAGCGGTCACTCTGCTCACTCTTGTCAATTAAATAGATAATCTTTGCCTCGAACTCGAGACCCTCCCACACATCACAGTTGTTGCTGAACCGGTTTAAAGGGAGGGAATATGGAGCGCCAACATCCTGGGAATGTTCCAGACTCACTACATTGTAGATGCCTGGCTGGTCATACAGCGACAGGTGTTGAACTTATCAGCTAACTACGTCATATATATATATATATATATATATTTAGCTATTAGTAAAACCCTGGAATGAGTAGGTGTGTCCAAACTTTTGACTGGTGTGTGTGTGTATTTATTTATATATATATATATATATATATATATATGAGCAACATACATACAGTGCCTTCAGAAAGTATTCATACCCCTCTGTACTCAATATTACATTTTTTTATTAATTTGTCAAAAAAACATAATTCCACTTTGACATTATGTGGTATTGTGTGTAGGTCAGTGACCCAAAATCTCAAATTTTATCCATTTTAAATTCAGGCTGGGACAACAAAATGTGGAGAGAAAATAAAAGTCCAGGGGTGTGAATTATGTAGCTGTAAAGGTTGTGAAACGGCTAGCTTAGTTAGCGTGGGCGCTAAATAGCGTTTCAATCAGTGACGTCACTTGCTCTGAGACCTTGAAGTAGTAGTTCCCCTTGCTCTGCAAGGGCCGCGGCTTTTGTGGCGCGATGGGTAACGATGCTTCGAGGGTGACTGTTGATGTGTGCAGAAGGTCCCTAGTTCGCGCCCGGGTATGGGCGAGGGGACGGTTTAAACTTATACTGTTACATTGATGCTGTTGACCCGGATGGCTGCGGAAAAAAAGGAGGAAGGTCAAAAGGGGGTGTAACGGATGTGAAAGGGCTAGCTTAGAAACGGCTAGCTTTCCCTGACACAACAACACTATATACTTACTGGAGCTTAATGCCTCTAACAGATCTGGGACCAGGCTATAACTTATGCTTTCCCTGACACAACAACACTATATACTGGAGCTTAATGCCTCTAACAGATCTGGGACCAGGCTATAACTTATGCTTTCCCTGACACAACAACACTATATACTTACTGGAGCTTAATGCCTCTAACAGATCTGGGACCAGGCTATAACTTATGCTTTCCCTGACACAACAACACTATATACTGGAGCTTAATGCCTCTAACAGATCTGGGACCAGGCTATAACTTATGCTTTCCCTGACACAACAACACTATATACTGGAGCTTAATGCCTCTAACAGATCTGGGACCAGGCTATAGCTTATGCTTTCCCTGACACAACAACACTATATACTGGAGCTTAATGCCTCTAACAGATCTGGGACCAGGCCTCTTGCCACATGGGAAGACCCATATAATCCAGCATGTGTCAAACAGCTGGCAACTGGGTTCCCACTAGATAGCACAGTCACAAAGTCAAGATTGGCTAAATTGTAAAATTCATGAAAACAAAAATGTGATTTTTAAAAATGTTTAAGGTAAGGCATAAGGGTAGCAGTGTGGTTATGGTTAGGTTTAAAATAATATTTTAAGAAGATAAATTGTAGAAGTAGGTGGTGTTTATGACTTTGTGGCTGTGGTAACTAGTGACGACCTGGCAACGGCTATCTGCATTAACTGTACTGAATGTGTCTCAGGAAGTCTGACATCTGGCTGCTCTGTCCAATGGCGAGCACTATCCTCTCTCAGGAAGTCTGACATCTGGCTGCTCTGTCCAATGGCGAGCACTATCCTCTCTCAGGAAGTCTGACATCTGGCTGCTCTGTCCAATGGCGAGCACTATCCTCTCTCAGGAAGCTCAGTTTGATATACAACGCTTCTGTATCTAGCATTTAACCGTACAAATAGAATTATGTTCAACATAATATTTCTAGTCAGATAATGACATGTACATGTAGGCCTGTAATTCTAGTAAAACTCTTGTCTGTAAAAGCTCTCAATTATGAGAGACCCATTTCTGAAAAGATCAATGAAGTGAAGTGAACGGAAGACAATGAATTCACTTGTTTCAACTGAACACATGATGAGAGACGTTAGTGTTGACTATACTGTTAAAAGTCTATGGGCTCTGGTCTAAAGTAGTGCACTATATAGGGAATAGAGTGCCAGTGGGGACACAACCGTGTGTCTGTAGCTGCCATTCTGACCTCTCCATCTCCTCTTAGACAACCTACAGGGGTGTCAAAAACCCCCAAGCAGTTGAGAGAAATAAAAAGAATAAGGAGATGGAGAAACAAGAGATGAGACCGTCTCCACCTGGAGGAGGAGGAGGAGGGCTGAAGGTTAGTCCTCGTATTTTCAACAGAGTGAACACAGATTATGTCATGTCACAGTCTGCCTGCAACTTCAAGAGGTGAGTCTCTTAACGAATCGGCACACCTTTGAGAAAGGCAAGATGGCCTAACCTTGTATTCTTTGCTGGCTTATAGATATTAAATAAATAAAAATGAATGAATCATATACAGTGGGGAGAACAAGTATTTGATACACTGCCGATTTTGCAGGTTTTCCTACTTACAAAGCATGTAGAGGTCTGTAATTTTTATCATAGGTACACTTCAACTGTGAGAGACGGAATCTAAAACAAAAATCCAGAAAATCACATTGTATGATTTTTTTAAGTAATTCATTTGCATTTTATTGCATGACATAAGTATTTGATACATCAGAAAAGCAGAACTTAATATTTGGTACAGAAACCTTTGTTTGCCAATTGGAGATCATATGTTTCCTGTAGTTCTTGACCAGGTTTGCACACACTGCAGCAGGGATTTTGGCCCACTCCTCCATACAGACCTTATCCAGATCCTTCAGGTTTCGGGGCTGTCGCTGGGCAATACGGACGTTCAGCTCCCTCCAAATATTTTCTATTGGGTTCAGGTCTGGAGACTGGCTAGGCCACTCCAGAACCTTGAGATGCTTCTTACGGAGCCACTCCTTAGTTGCCCTGGCTGTGTGTTTCTATCCTCTCTCAGGAAGTCTGACATCTGGCTGCTCTGTCCAATGGCGAGCACTATCCTCTCTCAGGAAGTCTGACATCTGGCTGCTCTGTCCAATGGCGAGCACTATCCTCTTTCAGGAAGTCTGACATCTGGCTGCTCTGTCCAATGGCGAGCACTATCCTCTTTCAGGAAGTCTGACATCTGGCTGCTCTGTCCAATGGCGAGCACTATCCTCTCTCAGGAAGTCTGACATCTGGCTGCTCTGCCCAAGGGCGAGCACTATCCTCTCTCAGGAAGTCTGACATCTGGCTGCTCTGTCCAATGGCGAGCACTATCCTCTCTCAGGAAGTCTGACATCTGGCTGCTCTGTCCAATGGCGAGCACTATCCTCTTTCAGGAAGTCTGACATCTGGCTGCTCTGTCCAATGGTGAGCACTATCCTCTCTCAGGAAGTCTGACATCTGGCTGCTCTGTCCAAGGGCGAGCACTATCCTCTCTCAGGAAGCTCAGTTTGATATGCAACGCTTCGGTATCTAGCAATTAACCTTACAAATAGAATTATGTTCAACATAATATTTCTAGTCAGATAATGACATGCACATGTAGGCCTGTATTCTAGTAAAACTCTTGTCTGTAAAAGCTCTCAGTTATGAGAGACCCATTTCTGAAAAGATCAATGAAGTGAAGTGAACGGAAGACAATGAATTAACTTGTTTCAACTGAACACATGATTAGAGACGTTAGTGTTGACTATACTGTTACAAGTCTATGGGCCATGGTCTAAAGTAGTGCACTATATAGGGAATAGGGTTCTATAGGGCTCTGGTCTAAAGTAGTGCACTATATAGGGAATAGGGTTCTATAGGGCCCTGGTCTAAAGTAGTGAACTATATAGGGAATAGGGTTCTATAGGGCCCTGGTCTAAAGTAGTGCACTGTATATAGGGAATAGGGTTCTATAGGGCTCTGGTCTAAAGTAGTGCACTATATAGGGAATAGAGTGCCAGTGGGGACACAACCGTGTGTCTGTAGCTGCCATTCTGACCTCTCCATCTCCTCTTAGACAACCTACAGGGGTGTCAAAAACCCCCAAGCAGTTGAGAGAAATAAAAAGAATAAGGAGATGGAGAAACAAGAGATGAGACCGTCTCCACCTGGAGGAGGAGGAGGAGGGCTGAAGGTTAGTCCTCGTATTTTCAACACAGTGAACACAGATTATGTCATGTCACAGTCTGCCTGCAACTTCAAGAGATGAGTCTCAACGAATCGGCACACCTTTGAGAAAGGCAAGATGGCCTAACCTTGTATTCTTTGCTGGCTTATAGATATTATATAAAATAAAATGAATGAATCATATACAGTGGGGAGAAGTATTTGACACACTGCCGATTTTGCAGGTTTTCCTACTTACAAAGAATGTAGAGGTCTGTAATTTTTATCATAGGTACACTTAAACTGTGAGAAAAATCCAGAAAATCACATTGTATGATTTTTAAGTAATTAATTAGCATTTTATTGAATGACATAAGTATTTGATACATCAGAAAAGCAGAACTTAATATTTGGTACAGAAACCTTTGTTTGCCAATTAGAGATCATACGTTTCCTTGACCAGGTTTGCACACACTGCAGCAGGGATTTTGGCCCACTCCTCCATACAGACCTTATCCAGATCCTTCAGGTTTCGGGGCTGTCGCGGGGCAATACGGACTTTCAACTCCCTCCAAAGATTTTCTATTGGGTTCAGGTCTGGAGACTGGCTAGGCCACTCCAGGACCTTGAGATGCTTCTCACGGAGCCACTCCTTAGTTGCCCTGGCTGTGTGTTTCGGGTCGTTGTCATGCTGGAAGACCCAGCCACGACCCATCTTCAATGCTCTTACTGAGGGAAGGAGGTTGTTGGCCAAGATTTCGCGATACATGGCCCCATCCATCCTCCCCTCAATACGGTGCAGTCGTCCTGTCCCCTTTGCAGAAAAGCATCCCCAAAGAATGATGTTTCCACCTCCATGCTTCACGGTTGGGATGGTGTTCTTGGGGTTGTACTCATCCTTCTTCCTCCAAACACGGCAAGTGGAGTTTAGACCATTAAGCTCTATTTTTGTCTCATCAGACCACATGACCTTCTCCCATCCCTCCTCTGGATCATCCAGATGGTCATTGGCAAACTTCAGACGGGCCTGGACATGCGCTGGCTTGAGCAGGGGGACCTTGCGTGCGCTGCAATATTTTAATCAATGACGGCGTAGTGTGTTACAAATGGTTTTCTTTGAGACTGTGGTCCCAGCTTCAGGTCATTGACCAGGTCCTGCCTTGTAGTTCTGGGCTGATCCCTCACCTTCCTCATGATCATTGATGCCCCACGAGGTGAGATCTTGCATGGAGCCCCAGACCGAGGGTGATTGACCGTCATCTTGAACTTCTTCCATTTTCTAATAACTGCGCCAACAGTTGTTGCCATCTCACCAAGCTGCTTGCCTATTGTCCTGTAGCCCATCCCAGCCTTGTGCAGGTCTACAATTTTATGCCTGATGTCCTTACACAGATCTCTGGTCTTGGCCATTGTGGAGAGGTTGGAGTCTGTTTGATTGAGTGTGTGGACAGGTGTCTTTTATACAGGTAATGAGTGGAGAACAGGAGGCTTCTTAAAGAAAAACTAACAGGTCTGTGAGAGTTGGAATTCTTACTAGTTGGTAGGTGATCAAATACTTATGCAATAAAATGCAAATTAATTACTCAAAAATCATACAATGTGATTTTCTGGATTTTTGTTTTAGATTCCGTCTCTCACAGTGGAAGTGTACCAATGATACAAATGACAGACCTCTACATGCTTTGTAAGTAGGAAACACTGTCGATTTTGCAGGTTATCAAATACTTGTTCTCCCCACTTGTAGGTAATTTGTTTTGAGTTAGAACAGTTAAATGATGCAGCCCGGAACATAAAGGCTTTTTAATGTCTCCGACTACATGAATGGCTGGATCTGGTTTATGTAGGCCACATATCACCCACTTGTTGTTGGAATGTTTCCTGTTTCTCTCAACAGGTCATTTATTTGTCTGAGTACACTTTTCCCCTTTGAGGAGATGAGCTGTGTCTATTCCAATCCTTTAATACCAGGTTTTCTTCTGTTTTGTAATGGCAGGTAGGCTAAAGATGGACATGGAGAGATCCTGGAAGTCTCAATCTAGACTGAGGTTCAGCTAACAACATGAAGAGTGTTGGTACCAGTTGACTTGAAAAGGCTTTTTTTGGGTGTTGGCCCTTCTACTACATTTTTTAATATTTTTAAATGCAAGCTTATTTTTTTTAGAGGGGATTGTTTGCCAGGCTTCGACACTGGTAAATAAATAAAGATTCTACTGCCCAATGTTGGCAGTGTGAATCACAGGACATGCCTCCCTTAATGCCAAGATATACAAGAGAATATGCAAGCCAGCCAATGGAGCTTTGGAACGGACAGGGTGGCATAGCTATGAATAGAATATACACACTCAGAGGAAATATGCTCACACTACATCTATAAACTGTACCAGGCATCTTGCCTCTCTCTTTGTCCTCTCTCCTCACGCTCCTCCTTCTTTCTCTCAGCCATTTCAACTTGGCCAGCTTTAACACCATGGTGCTTACTTCTTCTGAGGAATATTCTCATTATTGTGACCTATTTACTGTATAATACATTTTCCTTCTAAAATGATTTTATGCAACAAAGTCCTTTAATGTTCAAAATAGGCCTAGATGATTCAAATGACGTTTTCATGCACCAGCACTATTCAGTTTACTTGTCTATTGTAGATCAGTGTGAAAAGAACTACATTTCCCATAGCTACTGATGAACCACGTGATGTTTTAGAGTTCATGCACCAGCACTATTTGTTTGTATGTATCTACTCGGATTTTTAAAATACAAACTAACTTTCTGTTTTGTCTGCTTGGACTCAAGAGACAAGTATAGTCGCGTTAATCTTTTTTTGCAAGCAGTCGTGTTCTTTCGATGAATGTATTTGCAATTTGAACGGTATAATATAATTTTGATGAATGCATTTTATGTTTTAAAAAGACAACTACATTTTGAAAATCCATGTACTGTTTTGCAACAGCTCTCTCTGTTTTATGGACGCTGTTTTGACAACCTTGTTAAAAAAAAACCGAATGGTTTAGACCGTTGTTCCCTGATTTAAATAGTTTAAGAGTACAGGTGCCATGAGGGACAGAAATGCTGACAGCACCTGGTATTCCCAGGCAGTCTCCCATCCAAGGACTAACCAGGCCTGACCTTGCTTAGCTTCCGAGACCGGGCGTATTGTATTGTAATGTGTATATGATGCACGTAAACACTTCACTGTACCGTTTACCGTATCCTGTGCACGTGACAAATAAACGTTGATGATGATTAACTCACCATTCATATCAGCTGTCATAGTCAATATAATGACTAACCTGTATCCCGTCACATTGACTCGTTATTGTGTTACTTTTTAAAATGTTCTTAAAACTGCATTGTTGGTTAAGGAATTGTATGTAAAAATATTACGGTAAAGTTGTATTCGGCGCATGTGACAAATATAATTGTATTAGATTAATTGGGTGACTGACTTGACCACCACTGTCGAGGCATCATTGACATGGATTTACTTAAACGCATCATGATTCTGATAAAAGAACCATCTGGTTAACTTAGTCTACTTTTCCTTTACAACGGCAGGGGGTGCACCTTTCCTGGAGGTACTGCAATACCAGGTCGATGCGTGGAGTGGACGGAGCAAGCCCCTATTCCATCTCCCTATTCCAAAAAACAATTTAATATATGGTCCCCAGATAGGGGACGTATCAGATATTAAACTGATAAGAACAGAAACTACACTTGATCTTAGCCAAAAGGCCGAGAAGCGATACCGCAATGCTTTCGGGAGGAAGGTGCCATTCTCAGACACGTCAAATCCGGTAACGGTTACACCAAAATGAGCTCTGTACACTTTACAACAAATATCAAAGATGATGCTATTTAAATGGATGGTGACATAGACTGGGATTTGATCAACGTCGGGAAACGACACTTTTCACTGTTACAATGTAACACATTGGAAGGTTCCAAAGTGACGTGGACATCCGCCCTCCAATCGGAAACGAGACAAATCCTTATTGAGTTAAAACCAGATTTACAGCTAAATTGGAATAAGAATCTATCAAATAGGGGTGGGAAAAACAATTTGTAGATAATAAAACTGACATAACATGTTATCTTTTATAAACTGTCTCTTGAAGCGTTGATGCCACAAGGAACTAAAATAATTGTCCACTTGGTGGCGCCCGACTTCCACCGACCGTCGCCTTGTTCAAGCTGTACTATGTGTTCAATCAAAATGCATTTTAATGTTGAACCACTCGACTTCAATTCCAACGTCATCAACGCAAAAATAGGCTATATATATATATTTTTTTTAAAATCTGTCTGTAGAGCCTTGCATGATAAGGCCATTGTGAGGAGGCCTTTATAAAGTTGTCCTCCTAAATTACTAGAGGCCCGAATTCAAAGATGTCCATGCCACTGGACCGCAGCGTTGTTATTTGTCACATGCGCCGAATAAAACTTTACCGTAATATTTTACTTACAATTCCTTAACCAACAATGCAGTTTTAAGAACATTTTAGAAAGTAACACAATAACAATAACGAGTCAATGTGACGGGTTACAGGTTAGTCATTATATTGACTATGACAGCTGATATGAATGGTGAGTTGATCATCACATCAACGTTTATTTGTCACGTGCACAGGATACGTAAACGGTTCCTCTTCCTTAATTCTCCCGCCCCCCCCCCCCCCCCCCCCCCTGTATCTCTCACCAAACTAGAATGAGATTCACTTTCTATGATCTCTCTCTCTCTGCTCTGATAGACATGAGCCTGCAACTCTCATCTCTCCAGCTTTGCACTTCATCATGTTTCCTCTTATAGAATCACAGCCACGCGAAGGGTTCTGGAGGAGCTGCAGCACGCATGAGAAATTTAAATAAATGTGCCAAAGTTATAGAGTTACTGCTGTCTGTTCAGAAATACATTTAATAATTCAGAATAGCCTTCTACACTATGACAACGCCTAAACTTCAGCCACAGAGGATAAATGGCTTATTTTCAATAATAGCCTATTAGAGTGTAGCCCAATACAAGGCATAGTCTACAGTCGGGGATGCGCGGTGAACATGTTAGTGAACAAACATTATGCAGACAAAACTGGCCTTTCGCAATATTTAAAATGCCTACAATCGCGGAAAAACACAGGTCGGAAAGAAAATGGCTCTTGCTAAAAAGAGAATAATCTAATTTGTCAGCTGTTACCAAAATATTTGATCAACTTCCAAATATGGTTTGTTTTACAAAGTAAAACAGGAGAGTGGCGTTTGGCACGAGCGCATAGGCCATCACCAGCGAGTGAGATGCGCATCTTTGGGTGAATCAGTGAAACTGAAAGCAATTTCCTTCTCATATTGTAGCCTAATGTGTCTCCACACAACTAGACATTGGCTATTGATGGATTCAAGAAGAGGTCGTTTTCATTGATCTCAGATTCTCAGTTGGTCATTTCTCTAATTTCTGATGTATTATGGTGCTTTGAAGATGACTGGGAACTCCGGAAAAAAACGAGGTCGAATCATGACGTCAGTGATCTTTAGGTCGGAAAGTCGGAGCGCTAGAAAGAGGCCAGAGTTCCCCACTTCGAATTCCTAGTAGGATGACCTTTCAAGACGAATTTTCCCAGTCGGAGCTTGTTTTTTCCAGATTTCCCAGTTGTCTTGAACGCAGTATTAAAAAAGATTATGCCAAAGTCTCCAGTCATGTAAAATGACGTAGAACAACATGATATGTGTTCATAAAAGGCCGAACATTTCCCTGAACCTAGCGGTGTCTAGGGATATGATTTTCGTTTTGGGCGTACAGACAAACTGAAATGGTCCACCCACACAGACAGTGTGGTGAAGAAGGCGCAACAGCCTCAGTCTCCTACAACCCTCACAAACTTTTACAGATGCACAATTGAGAGCATCCTGTCGGGGGCTGCATCACCGCCTGGTACGACAACTGCTCCGCCCACAACCGGAAGGCTCTCCGGAGGGTAGTGAGGTCTGCACAACGCATCACCGGGGGCAAACCACCTGCCCTCCAGGACACCAACACCACCCGATGTCACAGTAAGGCCAAAAAGATCATCAAGGACAACAACCACCCGAGCCACTGCCTGTTCATCCCGCTATCATCCAGAAGGCGAGGTCAGTACAGGTGCATCAAAGCTGGGACCGAGAGACTGAAAAACAGCTTCTATCTCAAGGCCATCAGACTGTTAAACAGTCACCACTAGCCGGCCTCCACCCAGTACCCTGCTCTGAACCTTAGTCACTGTTACTAGCCGGCCTCCACCCAGTATCCTGCCCTGAACCTTAGTCACTGTTACTAGCCGGCCTCCACCCAGTATCCTGCCCTGAACCTCACTGTTACTAGCAGGCTTCCACCTGGTTACTCAACCCTGCACCTTATAGGCTGCTGCCCTGGAGTCATTGAACACGGGTCACTTTAATAATGTTTACATACTGTTTTACCCAGTTTATACAGTGCTTTGCAAAAGTATAAAGACCCCTTGGATTTCTTTACATTTTATGTGTTACAAAATGGAATTCAAATTTATCTAAATGTGTTTTTTTAAATTGTCAACAATCTACACAAAATACTCATGTCAAACTGGAAGAAAAGCTACATTTAAAAAAAATACATTTATAAAAGTATTACATAAGTATTCCACTCCCAGAATCAATAGTTTGTAGAATTACCTTTGGCAGCGATTACAGCCTCGTGTCTTCTTGGGTATGACGCTACAAGCTTGGCACACCTGTATTTGGGGAGTTTCTCCCATTATTCTCGGCAGATTCTCTCAAGCTCTGTCAAGTTGGATGGGGAGTGTTGCTGCACAGCTATTTTCAGGTCTCTCCAGAAATGTTCGATTATATTCAAATCCGGGCTTTGTCTGGGCCACTCAAGGACATTCAGAGACTTGTCCCGAAGCCATACCTGCCATACCTTGTCCCAAAGCCATTGTCTTGGCTGTGTGCTTAGGGTGGTTGTCCTGTTGGAAGGTGAATCTTAAACCCAGTCTGAGGTCCTGAGCTCTCCGGAGCAGGTTTTCATTAAGGATCTCTCTGTACTTTCCTCCGTTCATCTTTCCTTCAATCCTGACTAGTCTCCCAGTCCCCGCTGCCGATTGAAGTTTGAGTAGATAATAGCTTGACTAGCGGTAATTATTTCTCTGTCTCTCGCGCTTCCACTGTGTATTTCTTTGTTTACCGCGTGTTCCGGTAAAACATCACAAAAATAAAGCAGAGAAATGGTTTGAACGTAATACGTTAGAAGTAAAAGCGTTCCCTTTGCTGAATCCTATTTTGTGCTTGGAAGCAAGATTTCTATACAAATAGGATTAGCTTAGCACTAGATGCTGCATCTAAAAAAGGAACGGCAGCCATTTTGTTTTCTTGTGTAAAAGTATTGGCAAATACCTGATTGACCATTCTTTTCATGTTTTCGAGCCAGCAGTCTCTGTGAATGAGCAACTTCCCTCCTCTTTGAAGTCGTGCAATACCTTAGTTGAGATGAAATTCTCTTGCCCCTCTGATATTTCCGCAAGCACTGCGGCAGTCTCAGCAAGAAAAACATTGATGCTTTTTATGATACATCTTCCACTTTGTGGGGGACTGTCACCCCTTTCAATGACACGAATGGAGTCAGTCCAGCAACTGACCCGATGACTACCACTGGTGAAACACTTTGCAATATCACAGACAGATATCCTTGTCTCAGTTCGCAGGAAATGAAGAGGTTGCCACATGCGGATGCTGTGGTGACTGACAGGCCTCGACAGCCACTGAGGGTGTTGAAGCACAAACACCAGGAGATTTGGTTGATAGGTTACAGCCACTCTCATAATAACGCGGCCACTGACAACTCGTACATAGGGTCCAACATTTTAGTTTGCACCTCGGACACCAACACCATCCGCTGGTGGGGGGTCCCGAGACACAAAGGGGGGGAATAGTAGACCAGACCCATGATGAGCCTCATCGAGACCGGAGAGGGCGGGGTGTCGAGACACAAAGGGGGTGAATAGTAGACCAGACCCATGATGAGCCTCATCGAGACCGGAGAGGGCGGGGTCCCGAGACACAAAGGGGGGGAATAGTAGACCAGACCCATGATGAGCCTCATCGAGACCGGAGAGGGCGGGGTGTCGAGACACAAAGGGGGGGAATAGTAGACCAGACCCATGATGAGCCTCATCGAGACCGGAGAGGGCGGGGTGTCGAGACACAAAGGGGGGGAATAGTAGACCAGACTCATGATGAGCCTCATGGGAGGGGGGAGGGGGGGGGTCGAGACCACGTGCAACACCGTACGAGGCCGCCAGAGCAAAAAAGCGAATCTATTCGTAAACTCCCCTATGAGAACAGTGAGGAGCAGACAGGCCCCTAGACAGGGATTATCTTAGAACACATCTAAGATATTACTGAGGTGTCCCACACTGGTCGTAGAAGAACTCCAGTGGACTTCCACCCACAAATGGCAAAAATAGTCATGTCTTGCCATGTGTAGGTTCAACTACAAAACAACTAGTAAAATACTCTAAGCATGTGTTCCTGTAGGATAACATTTCAGAATAAATCAGTAGGACACCTGGTCCCCTTGAGTACCAGTACCAATATCTCAGTCAGTCCAGCAACAATCAGTAAGAGGATTAGAGAGCTCACAAGTCAAATTGCTATTGATAATAGCGACAGAGGAGTTAGTAGTCACTCAGATTGCAACATGTGGAAGGGAATCTCCAGAACACTCTTCTGATGGTCAACACACATGCCACTAATAAATAGAACCCTCCATTCAGGAGGAAAGTTATTAGAAGTCATGAACCATGATCACACCACGTATGACTGGTTCAGTGCTTAGAGAGTACTTCCGTCGTGAGGTTAGCACCTCCGTGGATAACATAGCTATAAAATAGACTTCCTCATACCTATCGCCACTACAATAGTGGAAGACACAGTGACTTGTAGTAAAACCACTACAGACTCCATCAACACCTATTCTGACTGACCTCCAGACATTGACTTGAAAATAACCTGATTACTTCAGACTCATTCTGAACAAGTTGTAGTCTACGAGGATACTTGGTTTTCTTCCCTTGGTATGCACGCTTGGGTAAGCATAAGCATAAACGCACATGTACAAAGGAACATTCAATGAGGATTTAACCTAGGATCACATAAAAACCTCTTAGGACTAGGGGGCAGTGTTCGGAAGTTCGGATGAATGACGTGCCCAAAGTAAACTTCCTGTTACTCAGACCCAGTTGCTAATATATGCATATTATTAGTAGATTTTGATAGAAAACACTCTGAAGTTTCTAAAACTGTTTGAATGATGTCTGTGAGTATAACATAACTCATATGGCAGGCAAAAACCTGAGAAAAAATCCAACCAGGGAGTGGGAAATCTGAGGTTTGTAGTTTTTCAACTCATGCCCTATCGAATACACAGTGTCTATGGGGTCATACTGCACTTCCTAAGGCTTCCACTAGATGTCAACAGTCTTTAGAACCTTGTTTGATGCTTCTACTGTGAAATGGGGGCGAATGAGAGGGGAATGAGTCAGAGGTCTGGCAGAGTGCCATTAGCTGACCACGCTCGTTCACGTGAGAGTTAGCTTGCGTTCCATTGCATTTCTACAGACAAAGGAATTCTTCGGTTGGAACATTATTGAAGATTTATGATAAAAACATCCTAAAGATTGATTCTATACATCTATACTTAGTTTGACATCTTTCTACGAACTGTCATATAACTTTTTGTCTGAACTTTCGCATGGACTTGCCTGCGCGTCGTGATTTTGGATTGTGTATTGACTGACACATCTGCAGAAGTGCAAAAACGAACACAGGAAATCACAGAGACATTGAACGTGTTATGTGTTAAAGGCAGTGGGACCAAAGCAAAATATAGAATACGAAGAAATATGAACCATAGGGCACAGCCCTGAGACCAAATGGTTAGCAGATGTAGTACTGTACTTGCACCCAGGTAATGCCTCCTCATGGGACAACAGAATATTAGGAGGGAGCAATGGCATTATTTTACCATATGCGAAAAACAGAACTTATAACTACCCAGGATTCATTGGCGGCCCTATAGATAGATTCCACAGAATGGAGTATGGAGTGTGGGGACATGATATCCCCCACTCCGCAAGAACCGGAGAAAAAACAATAAAATATTCTACCACAGGGTGGGTATGTCTCACAACCCATAATAGTTCAAATCCGGGGATGGCCTACCCTAGGTCAACCCCATGGACCATTCTAAACATTCAAAGTTTGCAGGAAAATTATCAACCTAGTCTAGAGATGGCGCAGGAAATGTGTGCTGAAGCTCCCCTATGGAACTGGGGACAAGAACCAAACAATAGGATCCATAGGAAAAAAGGAAAAACAACAATATCATGATCAATGGGTTAAAACCCCCGCAAATAAGACAGAAGCCTGGGCGAGATATCATTGTATTTCGGCCTATGGCAATCTAAAAGAGTCAGGGATCCTCCACTGTCATAGATGGTCAGGGGGACATTATCCCTCACCCGGAATGTTGGGAGTAGCTCCAGCATTCGCAGAGAGAAATGAGGAAGCAAACCAACGACTGATAGATTGGGCAAACACGAGGGGTGCGTGTCCCTCTAGAAAGTTAGTTGGGGGGGGGGGGGGGGGGGGGGGGGGCATTATGAGGGAAATTAGAGCACAAGATAGAATGGAACATGTGCATCAGTTTGGGTATAGTTTTCCACCCATAGGCAGAGTAAACAATGATTAGTTCATTTGGATGTATGGTTTGACCCTACAAAAATGGAACACTACTATGGATTATCACTACAGGCAAAATGAGAAGAAAGGCCATAGAAGTAAATGAAACCGTAATCAGAGGAAATGAAGCACAGGAACCACCAGGGGAATATCAAAAAACCTCAGACCCAATAGCATTGGGATGGGCAAAAAGGATTCAACAGCCCTGTCACGCCCTGGTCTTTATATTGTTTTGGTCAGGCCAGGGTGTGACATGGGTTTATTTATGTGGTGTGCTTTATTATTTTGGTCAGGCCAGGGTGTGACATGGGTTTATTTATGTGGTGTGTTTTGTCTTGGGGTTTTCATAGGTATTCAGATTGTGGCTGAGTGGGGTTCTTTAGCAAAGTCTATAGCTGTCTGGAGTGGTTCTCAATCAGAGGCAGGTGTTTATCGTTGTCTCTGATTGGGAACCATATTTAGGCAGCCATATTCTTTGAGTGTTTCGTGGGTGATTGTTCCTGTCTCTGTGTTTGTTGTCACCAGATAGGCTGTATAGGTTTTTGTATTTGTTCGTGGTTATTCGGTTATTAAACATGTACCAAAATTACCACGCTGCATTTTGGTCCGACTCTCTTTCACCCGAAGAAAACCGTAACAACCCCTTACTGGGGGTTATGTGCAATTAGCATGCTATGGAGGACTTAAGTTCCATGTTAGCCCGGGAAATATACCTGGAACCAGAGATCAAACACTTAGAACGGACCCAGCCCTGGCGGGCTGGGCTAGATACACTATGGACCCTTTAGCGGGGAGATGGTTTATGGAAGGATATAAGGAATGGGCCCAAAAAAACAACAATGGCAGGACCTCTGGGGATCAGGGTCCGAGTGGGAAAAGAACCTGACACAAGTCTGGAATAATTCTCTATGTAAGCAGTTAATGGACAACTCCACTAACTCTACTGGATGTGTAATAATAAAAATAACCATACATTTGTTCAGTCTATGGGCCAGGAAAACTACTGCAACATATTTAATAAAGACTTCTGGAAGGAAGGCTCAGAGGGTATAATGTGGTTCAGAGACGAAGATACCACAACTAAAGGTGGAATAGGGGGAAATTGGTTAGTTATGGCCTGGGGAGGATTTACTATGGGCATAACTAAAGCAGCAAGGGATTTAGTGGTAGAACCAGTCAAAAAGGTGATGAGAACTATTGAAGACAAATGGGAAGCCGTAACCACTTGGTGGAATAAAGTTAAAGCTACATTTTGGATGGGTTTGACCATAGGAATCCTAGTATTTATTAGTGTAATGATGGCCATTGGCTATGCCAAAGAAATGGGCCTACCAGTAGATCAGGGTTTGAGGGCTGGTTAGGGATGTTTAAGGGAATAATATTACTAGGGAAACTGGTGAAGAAACTAATAAAGTTGATCCTAAAGCTGTTCAGGAAACTAATGGAGGGTCTAGTTATAAGGAGCATGGTGTACCGCAACAGCCGGAAAGAAATGCTCAGGGTAACCACAAGACACGTGAGATGCTTCTTGAGGTGTCAAGCCTCTAAGTATACTGTCAGCATTATTAGAAGTGAGACCCAGTCTGAAAAAAGGGGGTTGACATTAGTGGTTAGAAGAGAATATAAGGCAAGGTTAGACTAGAGAAAAGTATCTTGAAAACTACCGGACCAAGAATGTCACGAGTCCGACTGAAGCTCCCCTTCGTCCTCGCCGGGTCTACTAGCTGCCACTGATTTCTTTCCTTTCTTTCCTCCTTCCTGGCCTTTACACACGGAGGATAGGTCCACCGAACCTAATCCCATCCTTCCCCCCTCGAGGCTGATAGCACCAGTGGTATGGGAGGTGGACTCGGACATCGAGCGGGCGTTACGGGCGGAACCCGCACCTCCTCAGTGTCCGGTGGGGCGAAAGTACGTGCCGCTTGGTGTCCGGGAACAACTGATTCGGTGGGCTCATGTCCTACCCTCCTCCGGTCACCCTGGGGTGGCGAGGACAGTGGGGAGCCTTCGGGGGAGGTATTGGTGGCCCAACTTGACTAGGGACGTTAAGGTTTATGTCTCCTCCTGTTCGGTATGCGCCCAGAGTAAGGCTCCTAGGCAGCTTCCTAGAGGGAAGTTACAACCCCTCCCCGTTCCACAACGGCCATGGTCTCATCTATCCATAGATTTCCTGACCGATCTTCCCCCGTCTCATCTCTCATCTACCAGTATCAGATTAGAGCCATAAAGGAGACTAGACATCTACCACCTCACTACCACCATCAGATTAGAATCATAAAGGAGACTAGACATTTACCACCCCACTACCAGAGCCATAAAGGAGACTGGACATCTATCACCCAAATACCCCTCTCAGATTAGAGCCATAGAGGAGGCTAGACATCTACCACCCCACTATCAGATTAGAGCCATAAGGGAGACTAGACATCTATTACCCCACTACCACTATCAGATTAGAGCAATAAGGGAGCCTAGACATCTACCATCCCACTACCACTATCAGATTAGAGCCATGATGGAGACTAGACATCTATCATTCCACTACCATTATCAGATTAGAGCAATAAGGGAGCCTAGACATCTACCACCCCACTACCACTATCAGATTAGAGCCATAAAGGAGGCTGGACATCTACCACTATCAGATTAGAGCCATAAAGGAGACTCGACATCTACCACCCCACTAACACTATCAGATTAGAGCCATAAAGGAGACTAGACATTTACCACCCCAATACCACTATTAGATTAGAGCCATAAAGGAGACTAGACATCTATCACTCCACTATCAGATTAGAGCCATAAGGGAGACTAGACATCTATCATCCCACTACCACTATCAGATTAGAGCAATAAGGGAGCCTAGACATCTACTACCCCACTATCAGATTAGAGCCATAAAGGAGACTAGACATCTATCACCCCACTGCCAATATCAGATTAGAGCAATAAGGGAGCCTAGACATCTACCATCCCACTACCACTATCAGATTAGAGCCATGATGGAGACTAGACATCTATCATTCCACTACCACTATCAGATTAGAGCCATAAAGGAGACCAGACATCTACCACCCCACAATCAGATTAGAGCCATAAGGGAACCACCCCACTACCACTGTCAGATTAGAGCCATAAATGAGACAAGACATCTATCACCCCACTGCCAATATCAGATTGGAGCTATAAGGGAGCCTAGACATCTACCACTATCAGATTAGAGCCATAAAGGAGACTAGACATCTATCATCCCACTACCACTATCATATTAGAGCAATAAGGGAGCCTAGACATCTACTACCCCACTATCAGATTAGAGCCATAAAGGGGACTAGACATCTATCACCCCACTGCCAATATCAGATTGGAGCCATAAGGTAGCCTAGACATCTACCACTACCAGATTAGAGCCATAAAGGAGACTAGACATCTACCACTATCAGATTAGAGCCATAAGGGAGACTAGACATCTATTACCCCACTACCACTATCAGATTAGAGCAATAAGGGAGCCTAGACATCAATCATTCCACTACCACTATCAGATTAGAGCCATAAGGGAGCCTAGTCATCTACCACCCCACAACCACTATCAGATTAGAGCCATAAAGGAGACTAGACATTTACCACCCCAATACCACTATTAGAATAGAGCCATAAAGGAGACCAGACATATACCACCCCACTATCAGATTAGAGTCATAAGGGAGACTAGACATCTACCACCCCACGACCACTATCAGATTCGAGCCATAAAATAGTCTAGACATCTACCACTATCAGATTAGAGCCATAAAGGAGACTCGACATCTACCACCCCACTCTCACTATGAGATTAGAGCCATAAAGGAGACCAGACATCCACCACCCCACTATCAGATTAGAGCCATAAAGGAGACTAGACATTTACCACCCCAATACCACTATTAGATTAGAGCCATAAAGGAGACCAGACATCCACCACCTCACTACCACAATCAGATTAGAATCATAAAGGAGACTAGACATCTATCATCCCACTACCACTATCATATTAGAGCAATAAGGGAGCCTAGACATCTACTACCCCACTATCAGATTAGAGCCATAAGGGAGACTAGACATCTATTACCCCACTACCACTATCAGATTTGAGCAATAAGGGAGCCTAGACATCTATCATTCCACTACCACTATCAGATTAAAGCCATAAGGGAGCCTAGACATCTACCACCCCACTACCACTATCAGATTAGAGCCATAAAGGAGGCTGGACATCTACCACCCTACTACCACTATCAGATTAGAGCCATAAAGGAGACAAGACATTTACCACCCCAATACCACTATTAGATTAGAGCCATAAAGGAGACCAGACATATACCATCCCACTATCAGATTAGAGCCATAAGGGAGACTAGACATCTACCACCCCACGACCACTATCAGATTAGAGCCATAAAGGAGTCTAGAAATCTACCACTATCAGATTAGAGCCATAAAGGAGACTAGACATCTACCACCCCACTCTCAATATCAGATTAGAGCCATAAAGGAGACTAGACATTTACCACCCCAATACCACTATTAGATTAGAGCCATAAAGGAGACCATACATCCACCACCCCACTATCAGATTAGAGCCATAAAGGAGACTAGACATTTACCACCCCACGACCACTATCAGATTAGTGCCATAACGGAGTCTAGACATCTACCACTATCAGATTAGAGCCATAAAGGAGACTCGACATCTATCATTCCACTACCACTATCAGATTAAAGCCATAAGGGAGCCTAGACATCTACCACCCCACTACCACTATCAGATTAGAGCCGTAAAGGAGGCTGGACATCTACCACCCCACTACCACTATCAGATTAGAGCCATAAAGGAGACTAGACATTTACCACCCCAATACCGCTATTAGATTAGAGCCATAAAGGAGACCAGACATATACCACCCCACTATCAGATTAGAGTCATAAGGGAGACTAGACATCTACCACCCCACGACCACTATCAGATTCGAGCCATAAAATAGTCTAGACATCTACCACTATCAGATTAGAGCCATAAAGGAGACTCGACATCTACCACCCCACTCTCACTATGAGATTAGAGCCATAAAGGAGACCAGACATCCACCACCCCACTATCAGATTAGAGCCATAAAGGAGACTAGACATTTACCACCCCAATACCACTATTAGATTAGAGCCATAAAGGAGACCAGACATCCACCACCCCACTATCAGATTAGAGCCATAAAGGAGACTAGACATTTACCACCCCAATACCACTATTAGATTAGAGCCATAAAGGAGACCAGACATCTACCACCCCACTAACAGTTTAGAGCCATAAGGGAACCACCCCACTACCACTGTCAGATTAGAGCCATAAATGAGACAAGACATCTATCACCCCACTGCCAATATCAGATTGGAGCTATAAGGGAGCCTAGACATCTACCACTATCAGATTAGAGCCATAAAGGAGACTAGACATCTACCACCCCACTCTCACTATGAGATTAGAGCCATAAAGGAGACCAGACATCCACCACCCCACTATCAGATTAGAGCCATAAAGGAGACTAGACATTTACCACCCCAATACCACTATTAGATTAGAGCCATAAAGGAGACCAGACATCCACCACCTCACTACCACAATCAGATTAGAATCATAAAGGAGACTAGACATCTATCATCCCACTACCACTATCATATTAGAGCAATAAGGGAGCCTAGACATCTACTACCCCACTATCAGATTAGAGCCATAAGGGAGACTAGACATCTATTACCCCACTACCACTATCAGATTTGAGCAATAAGGGAGCCTAGACATCTATCATTCCACTACCACTATCAGATTAAAGCCATAAGGGAGCCTAGACATCTACCACCCCACTACCACTATCAGATTAGAGCCATAAAGGAGGCTGGACATCTACCACCCTACTACCACTATCAGATTAGAGCCATAAAGGAGACAAGACATTTACCACCCCAATACCACTATTAGATTAGAGCCATAAAGGAGACCAGACATATACCATCCCACTATCAGATTAGAGCCATAAGGGAGACTAGACATCTACCACCCCACGACCACTATCAGATTAGAGCCATAAAGGAGTCTAGACATCTACCACTATCAGATTAGAGCCATAAAGGAGACTAGACATCTACCACCCCACTCTCAATATCAGATTAGAGCCATAAAGGAGACTAGACATTTACCACCCCAATACCACTATTAGATTAGAGCCATAAAGGAGACCATACATCCACCACCCCACTATCAGATTAGAGCCATAAAGGAGACTAGACATTTACCACCCCACGACCACTATCAGATTAGTGCCATAACGGAGTCTAGACATCTACCACTATCAGATTAGAGCCATAAAGGAGACTCGACATCTATCATTCCACTACCACTATCAGATTAAAGCCATAAGGGAGCCTAGACATCTACCACCCCACTACCACTATCAGATTAGAGCCGTAAAGGAGGCTGGACATCTACCACCCCACTACCACTATCAGATTAGAGCCATAAAGGAGACTAGACATTTACCACCCCAATACCGCTATTAGATTAGAGCCATAAAGGAGACCAGACATATACCACCCCACTATCAGATTAGAGTCATAAGGGAGACTAGACATCTACCACCCCACGACCACTATCAGATTCGAGCCATAAAATAGTCTAGACATCTACCACTATCAGATTAGAGCCATAAAGGAGACTCGACATCTACCACCCCACTCTCACTATGAGATTAGAGCCATAAAGGAGACCAGACATCCACCACCCCACTATCAGATTAGAGCCATAAAGGAGACTAGACATTTACCACCCCAATACCACTATTAGATTAGAGCCATAAAGGAGACCAGACATCCACCACCCCACTATCAGATTAGAGCCATAAAGGAGACTAGACATTTACCACCCCAATACCACTATTAGATTAGAGCCATAAAGGAGACCAGACATCTACCACCCCACTAACAGTTTAGAGCCATAAGGGAACCACCCCACTACCACTGTCAGATTAGAGCCATAAATGAGACAAGACATCTATCACCCCACTGCCAATATCAGATTGGAGCTATAAGGGAGCCTAGACATCTACCACTATCAGATTAGAGCCATAAAGGAGACTAGACATCTATCATCCCACTACCACTATCAGATTAGAGAAATAAGGGAGCCTAGACATCTACTACCCCACTATCAGATTAGAGCCATAAAGGGGACTAGACATCTATCACCCCACTGCCAATATCAGATTGGAGCCATAAGGTAGCCTAGACATCTACCACCATCAGATTAAAATCATAAAGGAGACTAGACATTTACCACACCACTACCAGAGCCATAAAGGAGACTGGACATATACCACTATCAGATTAGAGCCATAAAGGAGACTAGACATCTACCACCTCACTACCACCATCAGATTAGAATCATAAAGGAGACTAGACATTTACCACCCCACTACCAGAGCCATAAAGGAGACTGGACATCTACCACTATCAGATTAGAGCCATAAATGAGACTAGACATCTATCAACCCAATACCCCTCTCAGATTAGTGCCATAAAGGAGGCTGGACATCTACCACCCCACTATCAGATTAGAGCCATAAAGGGGACTAGACATCTATCACCCCACGACCACTATCAGATTAGAGCCATAAAGGAGTCTAGACATCTACCACTATCAGATTAGAGCCATAAAGGAGACTCGACATCTACCACCCCACTAACACTATCAGATTAGAGCCATAAAGGAGACTAGACATTTACCACCCCAATACCACTATTAGATTAGAGCCATAAAGGAGACTAGACATCTATCACTCCACTATCAGATTAGAGCCATAAGGGAGACTAGACATCTATCATCCCACTACCACTATCAGATTAGAGCAATAAGGGAGCCTAGACATCTACTACCCCACTATCAGATTAGAGCCATAAATGAGACTAGACATCTATCAACCCAATACCCCTCTCAGATTAGTGCCATAAAGGAGGCTGGACATCTACCACCCCACTATCAGATTAGAGCCATAAAGGGGACTAGACATCTATCATCCCACTACCACTATCAGATTAGAGCAATAAGGGAGCCTAGACATCTACCACCCCACTACCACTATCAGATTAGAGCCATAAAGGAGGCTGGACATCTACCACCCTACTACCACTATCAGATTAGAGCCATAAAGGAGACAAGACATTTACCACCCCAATACCACTATTAGATTAGAGCCATAAAGGAGACCAGACATATACCATCCCACTATCAGATTAGAGCCATAAGGGAGACTAGACATCTACCACCCCACGACCACTATCAGATTAGAGCCATAAAGGAGTCTAGAAATCTACCACTATCAGATTAGAGCCATAAAGGAGACTAGACATCTACCACCCCACTCTCAATATCAGATTAGAGCCATAAAGGAGACTAGACATTTACCACCCCAATACCACTATTAGATTAGAGCCATAAAGGAGACCATACATCCACCACCCCACTATCAGATTAGAGCCATAAAGGAGACTAGACATTTACCACCCCACGACCACTATCAGATTAGTGCCATAACGGAGTCTAGACATCTACCACTATCAGATTAGAGCCATAAAGGAGACTCGACATCTATCATTCCACTACCACTATCAGATTAAAGCCATAAGGGAGCCTAGACATCTACCACCCCACTACCACTATCAGATTAGAGCCGTAAAGGAGGCTGGACATCTACCACCCCACTACCACTATCAGATTAGAGCCATAAAGGAGACTAGACATTTACCACCCCAATACCGCTATTAGATTAGAGCCATAAAGGAGACCAGACATATACCACCCCACTATCAGATTAGAGTCATAAGGGAGACTAGACATCTACCACCCCACGACCACTATCAGATTCGAGCCATAAAATAGTCTAGACATCTACCACTATCAGATTAGAGCCATAAAGGAGACTCGACATCTACCACCCCACTCTCACTATGAGATTAGAGCCATAAAGGAGACCAGACATCCACCACCCCACTATCAGATTAGAGCCATAAAGGAGACTAGACATTTACCACCCCAATACCACTATTAGATTAGAGCCATAAAGGAGACCAGACATCCACCACCCCACTATCAGATTAGAGCCATAAAGGAGACTAGACATTTACCACCCCAATACCACTATTAGATTAGAGCCATAAAGGAGACCAGACATCTACCACCCCACTAACAGTTTAGAGCCATAAGGGAACCACCCCACTACCACTGTCAGATTAGAGCCATAAATGAGACAAGACATCTATCACCCCACTGCCAATATCAGATTGGAGCTATAAGGGAGCCTAGACATCTACCACTATCAGATTAGAGCCATAAAGGAGACTAGACATCTACCACCCCACTCTCACTATGAGATTAGAGCCATAAAGGAGACCAGACATCCACCACCCCACTATCAGATTAGAGCCATAAAGGAGACTAGACATTTACCACCCCAATACCACTATTAGATTAGAGCCATAAAGGAGACCAGACATCCACCACCTCACTACCACAATCAGATTAGAATCATAAAGGAGACTAGACATCTATCATCCCACTACCACTATCATATTAGAGCAATAAGGGAGCCTAGACATCTACTACCCCACTATCAGATTAGAGCCATAAGGGAGACTAGACATCTATTACCCCACTACCACTATCAGATTTGAGCAATAAGGGAGCCTAGACATCTATCATTCCACTACCACTATCAGATTAAAGCCATAAGGGAGCCTAGACATCTACCACCCCACTACCACTATCAGATTAGAGCCATAAAGGAGGCTGGACATCTACCACCCTACTACCACTATCAGATTAGAGCCATAAAGGAGACAAGACATTTACCACCCCAATACCACTATTAGATTAGAGCCATAAAGGAGACCAGACATATACCATCCCACTATCAGATTAGAGCCACAAGGGAGACTAGACATCTACCACCCCACGACCACTATCAGATTAGAGCCATAAAGGAGACTAGACATCTACCACCCCACTCTCAATATCAGATTAGAGCCATAAAGGAGACTAGACATTTACCACCCCAATACCACTATTAGATTAGAGCCATAAAGGAGACCATACATCCACCACCCCACTATCAGATTAGAGCCATAAAGGAGACTAGACATTTACCACCCCACGACCACTATCAGATTAGTGCCATAACGGAGTCTAGACATCTACCACTATCAGATTAGAGCCATAAAGGAGACTCGACATCTATCATTCCACTACCACTATCAGATTAAAGCCATAAGGGAGCCTAGACATCTACCACCCCACTACCACTATCAGATTAGAGCCGTAAAGGAGGCTGGACATCTACCACCCCACTACCACTATCAGATTAGAGCCATAAAGGAGACTAGACATTTACCACCCCAATACCGCTATTAGATTAGAGCCATAAAGGAGACCAGACATATACCACCCCACTATCAGATTAGAGTCATAAGGGAGACTAGACATCTACCACCCCACGACCACTATCAGATTCGAGCCATAAAATAGTCTAGACATCTACCACTATCAGATTAGAGCCATAAAGGAGACTCGACATCTACCACCCCACTCTCACTATGAGATTAGAGCCATAAAGGAGACCAGACATCCACCACCCCACTATCAGATTAGAGCCATAAAGGAGACTAGACATTTACCACCCCAATACCACTATTAGATTAGAGCCATAAAGGAGACCAGACATCCACCACCCCACTATCAGATTAGAGCCATAAAGGAGACTAGACATTTACCACCCCAATACCACTATTAGATTAGAGCCATAAAGGAGACCAGACATCTACCACCCCACTAACAGTTTAGAGCCATAAGGGAACCACCCCACTACCACTGTCAGATTAGAGCCATAAATGAGACAAGACATCTATCACCCCACTGCCAATATAAGATTGGAGCTATAAGGGAGCCTAGACATCTACCACTATCAGATTAGAGCCATAAAGGAGACTAGACATCTATCATCCCACTACCACTATCAGATTAGAGAAATAAGGGAGCCTAGACATCTACTACCCCACTATCAGATTAGAGCCATAAAGGGGACTAGACATCTATCACCCCACTGCCAATATCAGATTGGAGCCATAAGGTAGCCTAGACATCTACCACCATCAGATTAAAATAATAAAGGAGACTAGACATTTACCACACCACTACCAGAGCCATAAAGGAGACTGGACATATACCACTATCAGATTAGAGCCATAAAGGAGACTAGACATCTACCACCTCACTACCACCATCAGATTAGAATCATAAAGGAGACTAGACATTTACCACCCCACTACCAGAGCCATAAAGGAGACTGGACATCTACCACTATCAGATTAGAGCCATAAATGAGACTAGACATCTATCAACCCAATACCCCTCTCAGATTAGTGCCATAAAGGAGGCTGGACATCTACCACCCCACTATCAGATTAGAGCCATAAAGGGGACTAGACATCTATCACCCCACGACCACTATCAGATTAGAGCCATAAAGGAGTCTAGACATCTACCACTATCAGATTAGAGCCATAAAGGAGACTCGACATCTACCACCCCACTAACACTATCAGATTAGAGCCATAAAGGAGACTAGACATTTACCACCCCAATACCACTATTAGATTAGAGCCATAAAGGAGACTAGACATCTATCACTCCACTATCAGATTAGAGCCATAAGGGAGACTAGACATCTATCATCCCACTACCACTATCAGATTAGAGCAATAAGGGAGCCTAGACATCTACTACCCCACTATCAGATTAGAGCCATAAATGAGACTAGACATCTATCAACCCAATACCCCTCTCAGATTAGTGCCATAAAGGAGGCTGGACATCTACCACCCCACTATCAGATTAGAGCCATAAAGGGGACTAGACATCTATCATCCCACTACCACTATCAGATTAGAGCAATAAGGGAGCCTAGACATCTACTACCCCACTATCAGATTAGAGCCATAAAGGAGACTAGACATCTACCACTATCAGATTAGAGCCATAAGGGAGACTAGACATCTATCATCCCACTACCACTATCAGATTAGAGCAATAAGGGAGCCTAGACATCTACTACCCCACTATCAGATTAGAGCCATAAAGGAGACTAGACATCTATCACCCAACTGCCAATATCAGATTAGATCCATAAAGGAGACTAGACATTTACCACCCCAATACCACTATCAGATTAGAGCCATAAGGGAGACTAGACATCTACCACCCCACTACCACTATCAGATTAGAGCCATAAAGGAGACTAGACATTTACGACCCCAATACCACTATTAGATTAGAGCCATAAAGGAGACCAGACATATACCACCCCACTATCAGATTAGAGTCATAAGGGAGACTAGACATCTACCACCCCACGACCACTATCAGATTAGAGCCATAAAGGAGTCTAGACATCTACCACTATCAGATTAGAGCCATAAAGGAGACTCGACATCTTCCACCCCACTAACACTATCAGATTAGAGCCATAAAGGAGACTAGACATTTACCACCCCAATACCACTATTAGATTAGAGCCATAAAGGAGACTAGACATCTATCACTCCACTATCAGATTAGAGCCATAAGGGAGACTAGACATCTATCATCCCACTACCACTATCAGATTAGAGCAATAAGGGAGCCTAGACATCTATCATCCCACTACCACTATCAGATTAGAGCAATAAGGGAGCCTAGACATCTACTACCCCACTATCAGATTAAAGCCATAAATGAGACTAGACATCTATCAACCCAATACCCCTCTCAGATTAGTGCCATAAAGGAGGCTGGACATCTACCACCCCACTATCAGATTAGAGCCATAAAGGAGACTAGACATTTACCACCCCAATACCACTATTAGATTAGAGCCATAAAGGAGACCAGACATATACCAACCCACTATCAGATTAGAGTCATAAGGGAGACTAGACATCTACCACCCCACGACCACTATCAGATTAGAGCCATAAAGGAGTCTAGACATCTACCACTATCAGATTAGAGCCATAAAGGAGACTCGACATCTACCACCCCACTAACACTATCAGATTAGAGCCATAAAGGAGACTAGACATTTACCACCCCAATACCGCTATTAGATTAGAGCCATAAAGGAGACCAGACATATACCACCCCACTATCAGATTAGAGTCATAAGGGAGACTAGACATCTACCACCCCACGACCACTATCAGATTCGAGCCATAAAATAGTCTAGACATCTACCACTATCAGATTAGAGCCATAAAGGAGACTCGACATCTACCACCCCACTCTCACTATGAGATTAGAGCCATAAAGGGGACCAGACATCCACCACCCCACTATCAGATTAGAGCCATAAAGGAGACTAGACATTTACCTACCCAATACCACTATTAGATTAGAGCCATAAAGGAGACCAGACATCCACCACCCCACTATCAGATTAGAGCCATAAAGGAGACTAGACATTTACCACCCCAATACCACTATTAGATTAGAGCCATAAAGGAGACCAGACATCTACCACCCCACTAACAGTTTAGAGCCATAAGGGAACCACCCCACTACCACTGTCAGATTAGAGCCATAAATGAGACAAGACATCTATCACCCCACTGCCAATATCAGATTGGAGCTATAAGGGAGCCTAGACATCTACCACTATCAGATTAGAGCCATAAAGGAGACTAGACATCTATCATCCCACTACCACTATCAGATTAGAGAAATAAGGGAGCCTAGACATCTACTACCCCACTATCAGATTAGAGCCATAAAGGGGACTAGACATCTATCACCCCACTGCCAATATCAGATTGGAGCCATAAGGTAGCCTAGACATCTACCACCATCAGATTAAAATCATAAAGGAGACTAGACATTTACCACACCACTACCAGAGCCATAAAGGAGACTGGACATATACCACTATCAGATTAGAGCCATAAAGGAGACTAGACATCTACCACCTCACTACCACCATCAGATTAGAATCATAAAGGAGACTAGACATTTACCACCCCACTACCAGAGCCATAAAGGAGACTGGACATCTACCACTATCAGATTAGAGCCATAAATGAGACTAGACATCTATCAACCCAATACCCCTCTCAGATTAGTGCCATAAAGGAGGCTGGACATCTACCACCCCACTATCAGATTAGAGCCATAAAGGGGACTAGACATCTATCACCCCACGACCACTATCAGATTAGAGCCATAAAGGAGTCTAGACATCTACCACTATCAGATTAGAGCCATAAAGGAGACTCGACATCTACCACCCCACTAACACTATCAGATTAGAGCCATAAAGGAGACTAGACATTTACCACCCCAATACCACTATTAGATTAGAGCCATAAAGGAGACTAGACATCTATCACTCCACTATCAGATTAGAGCCATAAGGGAGACTAGACATCTATCATCCCACTACCACTATCAGATTAGAGCAATAAGGGAGCCTAGACATCTACTACCCCACTATCAGATTAGAGCCATAAATGAGACTAGACATCTATCAACCCAATACCCCTCTCAGATTAGTGCCATAAAGGAGGCTGGACATCTACCACCCCACTATCAGATTAGAGCCATAAAGGGGACTAGACATCTATCATCCCACTACCACTATCAGATTAGAGCAATAAGGGAGCCTAGACATCTACTACCCCACTATCAGATTAGAGCCATAAAGGAGACTAGACATCTACCACTATCAGATTAGAGCCATAAGGGAGACTAGACATCTATCATCCCACTACCACTATCAGATTAGAGCAATAAGGGAGCCTAGACATCTACTACCCCACTATCAGATTAGAGCCATAAAGGAGACTAGACATCTATCACCCAACTGCCAATATCAGATTAGATCCATAAAGGAGACTAGACATTTACCACCCCAATACCACTATCAGATTAGAGCCATAAGGGAGACTAGACATCTATTACTGTCATGTATTGTCATGTTGTGTCTTTCTGTCCTTTCCTTTCACCCTGTCTCCCTCTGCTGGTCGTTGTTAGGTTACCTTTTCTCCCCCTCTTTCCCCCAGCTGTGCCTTGTCTCCTCCTAACTACCTCGTCACCCCTTTTCCCACCTGTTCCCTTTTTCCCTCTGATTAGTCCTCTATATCTCTCCCTGTTTCTGCTCCTGTCTTTGTCGGATTCTTGTTTGTGTTGTTCATGCCTGAACCAGACTATCGTCATGTTTGCTGCAACCTTGTCCTGTCCTGTCGGAACCTGCCGGTCCATCTGAGCCTACGTTTTGTTTTGTTATTAAAGAAGCTCTGTTTACGTTAATTCGCTTTTGGGTCCTCATTCACGCACCGTAACAGAAGAATCCGACCAAGAATGGACCCAGCGACTTCGGATCCTCTCCACTCAGCCGTCGAGATCCAGGGAGCGATGCTAGGCAGACACAAGCAGGAATTGTCTGCTGCTCGACATGCCGTTGAGACCCTGGCCACCCAAGTCTCCAACCTCACAGAACAGGTTCACCATCTCCGCCTCGATCCACCGGCCACTTCCAGGGCTTTCGAATCTCCGGAGCCCAGAATCAATAACCCGCCGTGTTACTCTGGGGAGCCCACTGAATGCCGCTCGTTCCTCACCCAGTGTGATATTGTGTTTTCTCTCCAGCCCAACACTTACTCCAGGAGCACTGCTCGTGTCGCCTACGTCATATCTCTCCTTACTGGACGGGCTCGTGAGTGGGGCACGGCAATCTGGGAGGCAAGGGCTGAGTGTACTAACCAGTATCAGGACTTTAAGGAGGAGATGATACGGGTTTTTGATCGATCTGTTTTTGGGGAGGAGGCTTCCAGGGCCCTGTCTTCCCTATGTCAGGGTAATCGATCCATAACAGACTACTCTATTGAGTTTCGCACTCTTGCTGCCTCCAGTGGCTGGAACGAGCCGGCTTTGCTCGCTCGTTTTCTGGAGGGTCTCCGCGCAGAGGTAAAGGATGAGATTCTCTCCCGGGAGGTTCCTTCCAGCGTGGATTCCTTGATTGAACTCGCTATTCGCATTGAGCGACGGGTTGATCTTCGTCACCGAGCTCGTGGAAAGGAGCTCGCGTTCTCCGTTGCCCCCCTCTCCGCATCACTACCATCTTCCTCTGCCGGCTCGGGTGCTGAGCCTATGCAGCTGGGAGGTATCCGCATCTCGACTAAGGAGAGGGAACGGAGAATCACCAACCGCCTCTGTCTCTATTGCGGTTCTGCTGGTCATTTTGTCACTTCATGTCCAGTAAAAGCCAGAGCTCATCAGTAAGCGGAGGGCTACTGGTGAGCGCTACTACTCCTGTCTCTCCTTCAAGATCCTGCACTACCTTGTCGGTCCATCTACGCTGGACCGGTTCGTCAGCTTCCTGCAGTGCCTTAATAGACTCTGGGGCGGAGGGCTGTTTTATGGACGAGACCTGGGCTCGGGAACATGACATTCCTCTCAGACAGTTAAGGGAGTCCACGGCCTTGTTCGCCCTGGATGGTAGTCCTCTCCCCAGGATTCAGCGTGAGACGCTACCTTTAACCCTCACTGTTTCTGGTAATCATAGCGAAACCATTTCTTTTTTAATTTTTCGTTCACCTTTTACACCTGTTGTTTTGGGCCATCCCTGGCTAGTTTGTCATAATCCTTCCATTAATTGGTCTAGTAATTCTATCCTCTCCTGGAACGTCTCTTGTCATGTGAAATGTTTAATGTCTGCTATCCCTCCTGTTTCCTCTGTCTCTTCTTCACAGGAGGAGCCTGGTGATTTGACAGGGGTGCCGGAGGAATATCACGATCTGCGCACGGTGTTCAGTCGGTCCAGGGCCACCTCTCTTCCTCCACACCGGTCGTATGATTGTAGTATTGATCTCCTTCCGGGAACCACTCCCCCCCGGGGTAGACTATACTCTCTGTCGGCTCCCGAACGTAAGGCTCTCGAAGATTATTTGTCTGTAGCTCTTGCCGCCGGTACCATAGTCCCCTCCTCCTCTCCCGCCGGAGCGGGGTTTTTTTTTGTTAAGAAGAAGGACGGGTCCCTGCGCCCCTGCATAGATTATCGAGGGCTGAATGACATAACAGTGAAGAATCGTTATCCGCTTCCTCTTATGTCTTCAGCCTTCGAGATCCTGCAGGGAGCCAGGTTTTTCACTAAGTTGGACCTTCGTAACGCTTACCATCTCGTGCGCATCAGGGAGGGGGACGAGTGGAAGACGGCATTTAACACTCCGTTAGGGCACTTTGAATACCGGGTTCTTCCTTTCGGCCTCGCTAACGCTCCAGCTGTCTTTCAGGCATTAGTCAATGATGTCCTGAGAGACATGCTGAACATCTTTGTTTTCGTTTACCTTGACGATATCCTGATTTTTTCACCGTCACTCCAGATTCATGTTCAGCACGTTCGACGTGTCCTCCAGCGCCTTTTAGAGAATTGTCTTTTTGTGAAGGCTGAGAAGTGCTCTTTTCATGCCTCCTCCGTCACATTTCTCGGTTCTGTTATTTCCGCTGAAGGCATTAAGATGGATCCCGCTAAGGTCCAAGCTGTCATTGATTGGCCCGTCCCTAAGTCACGCGTCGAGTTGCAGCGCTTTCTCGGCTTCGCAAACTTCTATCGTCGTTTCATCCGTAATTTCGGTCAGGTGGCAGCCCCTCTCACAGCCCTTACTTCTGTCAAGACGTGCTTTAAGTGGTCCGTTTCCGCCCAGGGAGCTTTTGATCTCCTCAAGAATCGTTTTACATCCGCACCTATCCTTGTTACACCTGACGTCTCTAGACAGTTCATTGTCGAGGTTGACGCGTCAGAGGTGGGCGTGGGAGCCATTCTTTCTCAGCGCTCCTTCTCTGACGACAAGGTCCACCCTTGCGCGTATTTTTCTCATCGCCTGTCGCCGTCGGAACGTAACTATGATGTGGGAAACCGCGAACTGCTCGCCATCCGCTTAGCCCTAGGCGAATGGCGACAGTGGTTGGAGGGGGCGACCGTTCCTTTTGTCGTTTGGACTGACCATAGGAACCTTGAGTACATCCGTTCTGCCAAACGACTTAATGCGCGTCAGGCGCGCTGGGCGCTGTTTTTCGCTCGTTTCGAGTTCGTGATTTCTTATCGTCCGGGCTCTAAGAACACCAAGCCTGATGCTTTATCTCGTCTCTTCAGTTCTTCAGTAGCCTCCACTGACCCCGAGGGGATTCTCCCTGAGGGGCGTGTTGTCGGGTTGACTGTCTGGGGAATTGAGAGGCAGGTAAAGCAAGCACTCACTCAAACTCCGTCACCGCGCGCTTGTCCCAGGAACCTTCTTTTCGTTCCCGTTCCTACTCGTCTGGCCGTTCTTCAGTGGGCTCACTCTGCCAAGTTAGCCGGCCACCCTGGCGTTCGGGGTACGCTTGCTTCCATTCGCCAGCGCTTTTGGTGGCCCACCCGGGAGCATGACACGCGTCGCTTCGTGGCTGCTTGTTCGGTCTGCGCGCAGACTAAGTCCGGTAACTCTCCTCCTGCCGGCCGTCTCAGGCCGCTTCCCATTCCCTCTCGACCGTGGTCTCACATCGCCTTAGATTTTGTCACCGGACTGCCTTCGTCAGCGGGGAAGACTGTTATTCTTACGGTTGTCGACAGGTTCTCTAAGGCGGCTCATTTTATTCCCCTTGCTAAGCTTCCTTCTGCTAAAGAGACGGCACAAATCATCATCGAGAATGTTTTCAGAATTCATGGCCTTCCGTCAGACGTCGTTTCGGACAGAGGTCCGCAATTCACGTCTCAATTTTGGAGGGAGTTTTGCCGCTTGATTGGGGCTTCCGTCAGTCTCTCTTCCGGCTTTCACCCCCAGTCTAACGGTCAAGCAGAACGGGCCAATCAGACTATTGGTCGCATCTTACGCAGTCTTTCTTTTCGAAACCCTGCGTCTTGGTCAGAACAGCTCCCCTGGGCAGAATACGCCCACAACTCGCTTCCTTCGTCTGCGACCGGGCTATCTCCTTTTCAGAGTAGCCTCGGGTACCAGCCTCCGCTGTTCTCATCTCAGTTCGCCGAGTCCAGCGTCCCCTCCGCTCAGGCTTTTGTCCAACGTTGCGAGCGCACCTGGAAGAGGGTCAGGTCTGCACTTTGCCGTTATAGGACGCAGACTGTGAGGGCTGCTAATAAGCGTAGAACTAAGAGTCCTAGATATTGTCGCGGTCAGAGAGTTTGGCTCTCCACTCAGAACCTTCCCCTTAAGACGGCTTCTCGCAAGTTGACCCCGCGGTTCATTGGTCCGTTCCGTATTTCTCGGATCATTAATCCTGTCGCAGTTCGACTTCTTCTTCCGCGATATCTTCGTCGCGTCCACCCGGTCTTCCATGTCTCCTGTGTCAAGCCCGTTCTTCGCGCCCCCGCTCGTCTTCCCCCCCCCCCATCCTTGTCGAGGGCGCACCCATCTACAGGGTCCGTAGGATTTTGGACATGCGTCCTCGGGGCCGTGGTCACCAGTACCTCGTAGATTGGGAGGGGTACGGTCCTGAGGAGAGGAGTTGGGTTCCCTCTCGGGACGTGCTGGACCGTGCGCTGATCGAGGATTTCCTCCGTTGCCGCCAGGTTTCCTCCTCGAGTGCGCCAGGAGGCGCTCGGTGAGTGGGGGGGTACTGTCATGTATTGTCATGTTGTGTCTTTCTGTCCTTTCCTTTCACCCTGTCTCCCTCTGCTGGTCGTTGTTAGGTTACCTTTTCTCCCCCTCTTTCCCCCAGCTGTGCCTTGTCTCCTCCTAACTACCTCGTCACCCCTTTTCCCACCTGTTCCCTTTTTCCCTCTGATTAGTCCTCTATATCTCTCTCTGTTTCTGCTCCTGTCTTTGTCGGATTCTTGTTTGTGTTGTTCATGCCTGAACCAGACTATCGTCATGTTTGCTGCAACCTTGTCCTGTCCTGTCGGAACCTGCCGGTCCATCTGAGCCTACGTTTTGTTTTGTTATTAAAGAAGCTCTGTTTACGTTAATTCGCTTTTGGGTCCTCATTCACGCACCGTAACAATTACCCCACTACCACTATCAGATTAGAGCAATAAGGGAGCCTAGACATCTACCACCCCACTACCACTATCAGATTAGAGCCATAAAGGAGACTAGACATTTACGACCCCAATACCACTATTAGATTAGAGCCATAAAGGAGACCAGACATATACCACCCCACTATCAGATTAGAGTCATAAGGGAGACTAGACATCTACCACCCCACGACCACTATCAGATTAGAGCCATAAAGGAGTCTAGACATCTACCACTATCAGATTAGAGCCATAAAGGAGACTCGACATCTTCCACCCCACTAACACTATCAGATTAGAGCCATAAAGGAGACTAGACATTTACCACCCCAATACCACTATTAGATTAGAGCCATAAAGGAGACTAGACATCTATCACTCCACTATCAGATTAGAGCCATAAGGGAGACTAGACATCTATCATCCCACTACCACTATCAGATTAGAGCAATAAGGGAGCCTAGACATCTACTACCCCACTATCAGATTAAAGCCATAAATGAGACTAGACATCTATCAACCAAATACCCCTCTCAGATTAGTGCCATAAAGGAGGCTGGACATCTACCACCCCACTATCAGATTAGAGCCATAAAGGGGAATAGACATCTATCACCCCACTGCCAATATCAGATTGGAGCCATAAGGTAGCCTAGACATCTACCACTATCAGATTAGAGCCATAAAGGAGACTAGACATCTACCACTATCAGATTAGAGCCATAAGGGAGCCTAGACATCTATTACCCCACTACCACTATCAGATTAGAGCAATAAGGGAGCCTAGACATCTACCACCCCACTACCACTATTAGATTAGAGCCATGATGGAGACTAGACATCTATCATTCCACTACCACTATCAGATTAGAGCTATAAAGGAGACCAGACATCTACCACCCCACTATCAGATTAGAGCCATAAAGGGGACTAGACATCTATCACCCCACTGCCAATATCAGATTGGAGCCATAAGGTAGCCTAGACATCTACCACCATCAGATTAGAATCATAAAGGAGACTAGACATTTACCACCTCACTACCACCATCAGATTAGAATCATAAAGGAGACTAGACATTTACCACCCCACTACCAGAGCCATAAAGGAGACTGGACATCTACCACTATCAGATTAGAGCCATAAAGGAGACTATACATCTACCACCTCACTACCACAATCAGATTAGAATCATAAAGGAGACTAGACATTTACCACCCCACTACCAGAGCCATAAAGGAGACTGGACATCTACCACTATCAGATTAGAGCCATAAATGAGACTAGACATCTATCACCCCAATACCCCTCTCAGATTAGAGCCATAAAGGAGGCTGGACATCTACCACCCCACTATCAGATTAGAGCCATAAAGGGGACTAGACATCTACCACTATCAGATTAGAGCCATAAAGGAGACTAGACATCTATTACCCCACTACCACTATCAGATTTGAGCAACAAGGGAGCCTAGACATCTATCATTCCACTACCACTATCAGATTAAAGCCATAAGGGAGCCTAGACATCTACCACCCCACTACCACTATCAGATTAGAGCCATAAAGGAGGCTGGACATCTACCACCCCACTACCACTATCAGATTAGAGCCATAAAGGAGGCTGGACATCTACCACCCCACTACCACTATCAGATTAGAGCCATAAAGGAGACTAGACATTTACCACCCCAATACCACTATTAGATTAGAGCCATAAAGGAGACCAGACATATACCATCCCACTATCAGATTAGAGCCATAAGGGAGACTAGACATCTACCACCCCACGACCACTATCAGATTAGAGCCATAAAGGAGTCTAGACATCTACCACTATCAGATTAGAGCCATAAAGGAGACTCGACATCTACCACCCCACTCTCAATATCAGATTAGAGCCATAAAGGAGACTAGACATTTACCACCCCAATACCACTATTAGATTAGAGCCATAAAGGAGACCATACATCCACCACCCCACTATCAGATTACAGCCATAAAGGAGACTAGACATTTACCACCCCACGACCACTATCAGATTAGAGCCATAAAGGAGTCTAGACATCTACCACTATCAGATTAGAGCCATAAAGGAGACTAGACATCTACCACTATCAGATTAGAGCCATAAGGGAGACTAGACATCTATTACCCCACTACCACTATCAGATAAGAGCAATAAGGGAGCCTAGACATCTACCACCCCACTACCACTATCAGATTAGAGCCATAAAGGAGACTAGACATTTACCACCCCAATACCACTATTAGATTAGAGCCATAAAGGAGACCAGACATATACCACCCCACTATCAGATTAGAGTCACAAGGGAGACTAGACATCTACCACCCCACGACCACTATCAGATTAGAGCCATTAAGGAGTCTAGACATCTACCACTATCAGATTAGAGCCATAAAGGAGACTCGACATCTACCACCCCACTAACACTATCAGATTAGAGCCATAAAGGAGACTAGACATTTACCACCCCAATACCACTATTAGATTAGAGCCATAAAGGAGACTAGACATCTATCACTCCACTATCAGATTAGAGCCATAAGGGAGACTAGACATCTATCATCCCACTACCACTATCAGATTAGAGCAATAAGGGAGCCTAGACATCTACTACCCCACTATCAGATTAGAGCCATAAAGGAGACTCGACATCTATCACCCAACTGCCAATATCAGATTAGAGCAATAAGGGAGCCTAGACATCTACCATCCCACTACCACTATTAGATTAGAGCCATGATGGAGACTAGACATCTATCATTCCACTACCACTATCAGATTAGAGCTATAAAGGAGACCAGACATCTACCACCCCACTATCAGATTAGAGCCATAAGGGAACCACCCCACTACCAATGACAGATTAGAGCCACAAATGAGACTAGACATCTATCACACCACTGCCAATATCAGATTAGAGCCATAAGGGAGACTAGACATCTACCACCCCACGACCACTATCAGATTAGAGCCATAAAGGAGTCTAGACATCTACCACTATCAGATTAGAGCCATAAAGGAGACTCGACATCTACCACCCCACTCTCAATATCAGATTAGAGCCATAAAGGAGACTAGACATTTACCACCCCAATATCACTATTAGATTAGAGCCATAAAGGAGACCATACATCCACCACCCCACTATCAGATTAGAGCCATAAAGGAGACTAGACATTTACCACCCCACGACCACTATCAGATTAGAGCCATAAAGGAGTCTAGACATCTACCACTATCAGATTAGAGCCATAAAGGAGACTAGACATCTACCACTATCAGATTAGAGCCATAAGGGAGACTAGACATCTATTACCCCAATACCACTATCAGATTAGAGCAATAAGGGAGCCTAGACATCTACCACCCCACTACCACTATCAGATTAGAGCCATAAAGGAGACTAGACATTTACCACCCCAATACCACTATTAGATTAGAGCCATAAAGGAGACCAGACATATACCACCCCACTATCAGATTAGAGTCATAAGGGAGACTAGACATCTACCACCCCACGACCACTATCAGATTAGAGCCATAAAGGAGTCTAGACATCTACCACTATCAGATTAGAGCCATAAAGGAGACTCGACATCTACCACCCCACTAACACTATCAGATTAGAGCCATAAAGGAGACTAGACATTTACCACCCCAATACCACTATTAGATTAGAGCCATAAAGGAGACTAGACATCTATCACTCCACTATCAGATTAGAGCCATAAGGGAGACTAGACATCTATCATTCCACTACCACTATCAGATTAGAGCTATAAAGGAGACCAGACATCTACCACCCCACTATCAGATTAGAGCCATAAAGGGGACTAGACATCTATCACCCCACTGCCAATATCAGATTGGAGCCATAAGGTAGCCTAGACATCTACCACCATCAGATTAGAATCATAAAGGAGACTAGACATTTACCACCTCACTACCACCATCAGATTAGAATCATAAAGGAGACTAGACATTTACCACCCCACTACCAGAGCCATAAAGGAGACTGGACATCTACCACTATCAGATTAGAGCCATAAAGGAGACTAGACATCTACCACCTCACTACCACAATCAGATTAGAATCATAAAGGAGACTAGACATTTACCACCCCACTACCAGAGCCATAAAGGAGACTGGACATCTACCACTATCAGATTAGAGCCATAAATGAGACTAGACATCTATCACCCCAATACCCCTCTCAGATTAGAGCCATAAAGGAGGCTGGACATCTACCACCCCACTATCAGATTAGAGCCATAAAGGGGACTAGACATCTACCACTATCAGATTAGAGCCATAAAGGAGACTAGACATCTATTACCCCACTACCACTATCAGATTTGAGCAACAAGGGAGCCTAGACATCTATCATTCCACTACCACTATCAGATTAAAGCCATAAGGGAGCCTAGACATCTACCACCCCACTACCACTATCAGATTAGAGCCATAAAGGAGGCTGGACATCTACCACCCCACTACCACTATCAGATTAGAGCCATAAAGGAGGCTGGACATCTACCACCCCACTACCACTATCAGATTAGAGCCATAAAGGAGACTAGACATTTACCACCCCAATACCACTATTAGATTAGAGCCATAAAGGAGACCAGACATATACCATCCCACTATCAGATTAGAGCCATAAGGGAGACTAGACATCTACCACCCCACGACCACTATCAGATTAGAGCCATAAAGGAGTCTAGACATCTACCACTATCAGATTAGAGCCATAAAGGAGACTCGACATCTACCACCCCACTCTCAATATCAGATTAGAGCCATAAAGGAGACTAGACATTTACCACCCCAATACCACTATTAGATTAGAGCCATAAAGGAGACCATACATATACCACCCCACTATCAGATTAGAGTCACAAGGGAGACTAGACATCTACCACCCCACGACCACTATCAGATTAGAGCCATAAGGGAGCCTAGACATCTACCACTATCAGATTAGAGCCATAAAGGAGACTCGACATCTATCATTCCACTACCACTATCAGATTAAAGCCATAAGGGAGCCTAGACATCTACCACCCCACTACCACTATCAGATTAGAGCCGTAAAGGAGGCTGGACATCTACCACCCCACTACCACTATCAGATTAGAGCCATAAAGGAGGCTGGACATCTACCACCCCACTACCACTATCAGATTAGAATCATAAAGGAGACTAGACATTTACCACCCCACTACCAGAGCCATAAAGGAGACTGGAAATCTACCACTATCAGATTAGAGCCATAAATGAGACTAGACATCTATCACCCCAATACCCCTCTCAGATTAGAGCCATAAAGGAGGCTGGACATCTACCACCCCACTATCAGATTAGAGCCATAAAGGGGACTAGACATCTATCACCCCACTGCCAATATCAGATTGGAGCCATAAGGTAGCCTAGACATCTACCACTATCAGATTAGAGCCATAAAGGAGACTAGACATCTACCACTATCAGATTAGAGCCATAAGGGAGACTAGACATCTATTACCCCACTACCACTATCAGATTTGAGCAATAAGGGAGCCTAGACATCTATCATTCCACTACCACTATCAGATTAAAGCCATAAGGGAGCCTAGACATCTACCACCCCACTACCACTATCAGATTAGAGCCATAAAGGAGGCTGGACATCTACCACCCTACTACCACTATCAGATTAGAGCCATAAAGGAGACTAGACATTTACCACCCCAATACCACTATTAGATTAGAGCCATAAAGGAGACCAGACATATGCCATCCCACTATCAGATTAGAGCCATAAGGGAGACTAGACATCTACCACCCCACGACCACTATCAGATTAGAGCCATAAAGGAGTCTAGACATCTACCACTATCAGATTAGAGCCATAAAGGAGACTCGACATCTACCACCCCACTCTCAATATCAGATTAGAGCCATAAAGGAGACTAGACATCTATCATCCCACTACCACTATCAGATTAGAGCAATAAGGGAGCCTAGACATCTACTACCCCACTATCAGATTAGAGCCATAAAGGGGACTAGACATCTATCGCCATCAGATTAGAGCCATAAAGGAGACGAGACATCTACCACTGTCAGATTAGAGCCATAAAGGAGACTAGACATCTACCACTATCAGATTAGAGCCATAAAGGACACTAGACATCTACCACCTCACTACCACCATCAGATTAGAATTATAAAGGAGACTACACATTTACCACCCCACTACCAGAGCCATAAAGGAGTTTGGACATCTACCACTATCAGATTATAGCCATAAAGGAGACTAGACATCTACCACTATCAGATTAGAGCCATAAAGGAGACTAGAGATCTACCACCTCACTACCACCATCAGATTAGAATCATAAAGGATACTAGACATTTACCACCCCACTACCAGAGCCATAAAGGAGACTGGACATCTACCACTATCAGATTATATCCATAAAGGAGACTAGACATATACCACTATCAGATTAGAGCCATAAAGGAGACTAGACATTTACCACCCCAATACCACTATTATATTAGAGCCATAAAGGAGACCATACATCCACCACCCCACTATCAGATTAGAGCCATAAAGGAGACTAGACATTTACCACCCCACGACCACTATCAGATTAGAGCCATAAAGGAGACTAGACATTTACCACCCCACTACCATAGCCATAAAGGAGACTGGACATCTACCACTATCAGATTAGAGCCATAATTGAGACTAGACATCTATCACCCCAATACTCCTCTCAGATTAGAGCCATAAAGGAAGCTATACATCTACCACCCCACTATCAGATTAGAGCCATAAGGGAGACTAGACATCTATTACCCCACTACCACTATTAGATTAGAGCCATAAAGGAGTCTAGACATCTACCACTATCAGATTAGAGCCATAAAGGAGACTCGACATCTACCACCCCACTCTCAATATCAGATTAGAGCCATAAAGGAGACTAGACATTTACCACCCCAATACCACTATTAGATTAGAGCCATAAAGGAGACCATACATCCACCACCCCACTATCAGATTAGAGCCATAAGGGAGACTAGACATTTACCACCCCACGACCACTATTAGATTAGAGCCATAAAGGAGTCTAGACATCTACCACTATCAGATTAGAGCCATAAAGGAGTCTAGACATCTACCAATATCAGATTAGAGCCATAAAGGAGACTCAACATCTACCACCCCACTCTCAATATCAGATTAGAGCCATAAGGGAGACTAGACATCTATCACCCCAATACCCCTCTCAGATTAGAGCCATAAAGGAGGCTGGACATCTACCACCCCACTATCAGATTAGAGCCATAAAGTGGACTAGACATCTATCACCCCACTGCCAATATCAGATTGGAGCCATAAGGTAGCCTAGACATCTACCACTATCAGATTAGAGCCATAAAGGAGACTAGACATCTACCACTATCAGATTAGAGCCATAAGGGAGACTAGACATCTATTACCCCACTACCACTATCAGATTGGAGCAATAAGGGAGCCTAGACATCTATCGTTCCACTACCACTATCAGATTAAAGCCATAAGGGAGCCTAGACATCTACCACCCCACTACCACTATCAGATTAGAGCCATAAAGGAGGCTGGACATCTACCACCCCACTACCACTATCAGATTAGAGCCATAAAGGAGGCTGGACATCTACCACCCCACTACCACTATCAGATTAGAGCCATAAAGGAGACTAGACATTTACCTCCCCAATACCACTATTAGATTAGAGCCATAAAGGAGACCAGACATATACCATCCCACTATCAGATTAGAGCCATAAGGGAGACTAGACATCTACCACCCCACGACCACTATCAGATTAGAGCCATAAAGGAGTCTAGACATCTACCACTATCAGATTAGAGCCATAAAGGAGACTCGACATCTACCACCCCACTCTCAATATCAGATTAGAGCCATAAAGGAGACTAGACATTTACCACCCCAATACCACTATTAGATTAGAGCCATAAAGGAGACCATACATCCACCACCCCACTATCAGATTAGAGCCATAAAGGAGACTAGACATTTACCACCCCACGACCACTATCAGATTAGAGCCATAAAGGAGTCTAGACATCTACCACTATCAGATTAGAGCCAGAAAGGAGACTCGACATCTATCATTCCACTACCACTATCAGATTAAAGCCATAAGGGAGCCTAGACATCTACCACCCCACTACCACTATCAGATTAGAGCCATAAAGGAGGCTGGACATCTACCACCCCACTACCACTATCAGATTAGAGCCATAAAGGAGGCTGGACATCTACCACCCCACTACCACTATCAGATTAGAGCCATAAAGGAGACTAGACATTTACCACCCCAATACCACTATTAGATTAGAGCCATAAAGGAGACCATACATCCACCACCCCACTGCCAATATCAGATTGGAGCTATAAGGGAGCCTAGACATCTACTACCCCACTATCAGATTAGAGCCATAAAGGGGACTAGACATCTATCACCATCAGATTAGATCCATAAAGGAGACGAGACATCTACCACTGTCAGATTAGAGCCATAAAGGAGCCTAGACATCTACCACTATCAGATTAGAGCCATAAAGGACACTAGACATCTACCACCTCACTACCACCATCAGATTAGAATTATAAAGGAGACTAGACATTTACCACCCCACTACCAGAGCCATAAAGGAGTTTGGACATCTTCCACTATCAGATTAGAGCCATAAAGGAGTCTAGACATCTACCACTATCAGATTAGAGCCATAAAGGAGACTCGACATCTACCACCCCACTCTCAATATCAGATTAGAGCCATAAAGGAGACTAGACATTTACCACCCCAATACCACTATTAGATTAGAGCCATAAAGGAGACCATACATCCACCACCCCACTATCAGATTAGAGCCATAAAGGAGACTAGACATTTACCACCCCACGACCACTATCAGATTAGAGCCATAAAGGAGTCTAGACATCTACCACTATCAGATTAGAGCCAGAAAGGAGACTCGACATCTATCATTCCACTACCACTATCAGATTAAAGCCATAAGGGAGCCTAGACATCTACCACCCCACTACCACTATCAGATTAGAGCCATAAAGGAGGCTGGACATCTACCACCCCACTACCACTATCAGATTAGAGCCATAAAGGAGGCTGGACATCTACCACCCCACTACCACTATCAGATTAGAGCCATAAAGGAGACTAGACATTTACCACCCCAATACCACTATTAGATTAGAGCCATAAAGGAGACCATACATCCACCACCCCACTGCCAATATCAGATTGGAGCTATAAGGGAGCCTAGACTTCTACCACTATCAGATTAGAGCCATAAAGGAGACTAGACATCTATCATCCCACTACCACTATCAGATTAGAGCAATAAGGGAGCCTAGACATCTACTACCCCACTATCAGATTAGAGCCATAAAGGGGACTAGACATCTATCACCATCAGATTAGATCCATAAAGGAGACGAGACATCTACCACTGTCAGATTAGAGCCATAAAGGAGCCTAGACATCTACCACTATCAGATTAGAGCCATAAAGGACACTAGACATCTACCACCTCACTACCACCATCAGATTAGAATTATTAAGGAGACTAGACATTTACCACCCCACTACCAGAGCCATAAAGGAGTTTGGACATCTACCACTATCAGATTAGAGCCATAAAGGAGTCTAGACATCTACCACTATCAGATTAGAGCCATAAAGGAGACTCGACATCTACCACCCCACTCTCAATATCAGATTAGAGCCATAAAGGAGACTAGACATTTACCACCCCAATACCACTATTAGATTAGAGCCATAAAGGAGACCATACATCCACCACCCCACTATCAGATTAGAGCCATAAAGGAGACTAGACATTTACCACCCCACGACCACTATCAGATTAGAGCCATAAAGGAGTCTAGACATCTACCACTATCAGATTAGAGCCAGAAAGGAGATTCGACATCTATCATTCCACTACCACTATCAGATTAAAGCCATAAGGGAGCCTAGACATCTACCATCCCACTACCACTATCAGATTAGAGCCATAAAGGAGGCTGGACATCTACCACCCCACTACCACTATCAGATTAGAGCCATAAAGGAGACTAGACATTTACCACCCCAATACCACTATTAGATTAGAGCCATAAAGGAGACCATACATCCACCACCCTACTGCCAATATCAGATTGGAGCTATAAGGGAGCCTAGACATCTACCACTATCAGATTAGAGCCATAAAGGAGACTAGACATCTATCATCCCACTACCACTATCAGATTAGAGCAATAAGGGAGCCTAGACATCTACTACCCCACTATCAGATTAGAGCCATAAAGGGGACTAGACATCTATCACCATCAGATTAGAGCCATAAAGGAGACGAGACATCTACCACTGTCAGATTAGAGCCATAAAGGAGACTAGACATCTACCACTATCAGATTAGAGCCATAAAGGACACTAGACATCTACCACCTCACTACCACCATCAGATTAGAATTATAAAGGAGACTAGACATTTACCACCCCACTACCAGAGCCATAAAGGAGTTAGGACATCTACACCTATCAGATTATAGCCAGAAAGGAGACTAGACATCTACCACTATCAGATTAGAGCCATAAAGGAGACTAGACATCTACCACCTCACTACCACCATCAGATTATAATCATAAAGGAGACTAGACATTTACCACCCCACTACCAGAGCCATAAAGGAGACTGGACATCTACCACTATCAGATTATATCCATAAAGGAGACTAGACATCTACCACTATCAGATTAGAGCCATAAAGGAGACTAGACATCTACCACCTCACTACCACCATCAGATTAGAATCATAAAGGAGACTAGACATTTACCACCCCACTACCAGAGCCATAAAGGAGACTGGACATCTACCACTATCAGATTAGAGCCATAAATGAGACTAGACATCTATCACCGCAATACTCCTCTCAGATTAGAGCCATAAAGGAGGCTAGACATCTACCACCCCACTATCAGATTAGAGCCATAAGGGAGACTCGACATCTACCACCCCACTCTCAATATCAGATTAGAGCCATAAAGGAGACTAGACATTTACCACCCCAATACCACTATTAGATTAGAGCCATAAAGGAGAACAAACATCCACCACCCCACTATCAGATTAGAGCCATAAAGGAGACTAGACATTTACCACCCCACGACCACTATCAGATTCGAGCCATAAAGGAGACTAGACATTTACCACCCCACTACCAGAGCCATAAAGGAGACTGGACATCTACCACTATCAGATTAGAGCCATAAATGAGACTAGACATCTATCACCCCAATACTCCTCTCAGATTAGAGCCATAAAGGAGGCTAGACATCTACCACCCCACTATCAGATTAGAGCCATAAGGGAGACTAGACATCTATTACCCCACTACCACTATTAGATTAGAGCCATAAAGGAGTCTAGACATCTACCACTATCAGATTAGAGCCATAAAGGAGACTCGACATCTACCACCCCACTCTCAATATCAGATTAGAGCCATAAAGGAGACTAGACATTTACCACCCCAATACCACTATTAGATAAGAGCCATAAAGGAGACCATACATCCACCACCCCACTATCAGATTAGAGCCATAAAGGAGACTAGACATTTACCACCCCACTACCAGAGCCATAAAGGAGACTGGACATCTACCACTATCAGATGAGAGCCATAAATGAGACTAGACATCTATCACCCCAATACTCCTCTCAGATTAGAGCCATAAAGGAGGCTAGACATCTACCACCCCACTATCAGATTAGAGCCATAAGGGAGACTAGACATCTATTACCCCACTACCACTATTAGATTAGAGCCATAAAGGAGTCTAGACATCTACCACTATCAGATTAGAGCCATAAAGGAGACTCGACATCTACCACCCCACTCTCAATATCAGATTAGAGCCATAAAGGAGACTAGATATTTACCACCCCAATACCACTACTAGATTAGAGCCATAAAGGAGACCATGCATCCACCACCCCACTATCAGATTAGAGCCATAAAGGAGACTAGACATCTATTACCCCACTACCACTATCAGATTAGAGCAATAAGGGAGCCTAGACATCTACCATCCCACTACCACTATCAGATTAGATCCATGATGGAGACTAGACATCTATCATTCCACTACCATTATCAGATTAGAGCAATAAGGGAGCCTAGACATCGACCACCCCACTAACACTATCAGATTAGAGCCATAAAGGAGGCTGGACATCTACCACTATCAGATTAGAGCCATAAAGGAGACTCGACATCTACCACCCCACTAACACTATCAGATTAGAGCCATAAAGGAGACTAGACATTTACCACCCCAATACCACTATTAGATTAGAGCCATAAAGGAGATTAGACATCAATCACTCCACTATCAGATTAGAGCCATAAGGGAGACTAGACATCTATCATCCCACTACCACTATCAGATTAGAGCAATAAGGGAGCCTAGACATCTACTACCCCACTATCAGATTAGAGCCATAAAGGAGACCAGACATATACCATCCCACTATCAGATTAGAGCCATAAGGGAGACTAGACATCTACCACCCCACGACCATTATCAGATTAGAGCCATAAAGGAGTCTAGATATCTACCACTATCAGATTAGAGCCATAAAGGAGACTCGACATCTACCACCCCACTCTCAATATCAGATTAGAGCCATAAAGGAGACTAGACATTTACCACCCCAATACCACTATTAGATTAGAGCCATAAAGGAGACCATACATCCACCACCCCACTATCAGATTAGAGCCATAAAGGAGACTAGACATTTACCACCCCACGACCACTATCAGATTAGAGCCTTAAAGGAGTCTAGACATCTACCACTATCAGATTAGAGCCATAAAGGAGACTCGACATCTATCATTCCACTACCACTATCAGATTAAAGCCATAAGGGAGCCTAGACATCTACCACCCCACTACCACTATCAGATTAGAGCCAAAAAGGAGGCTGGACATCTACCACCCCACTACCACTATCAGATTAGAGCCATAAAGGAGGCTGGACATCTACCACCCCACTACCACTATCAGATTAGAGCCATAAAGGAGACTAGACATTTACCACCCCAATACCACTATTAGATTAGAGCCATAAAGGAGACCATACATCCACCACCCCACTGCCAATATCAGATTGGAGCTATAAGGGAGCATAGACATCTACCACTATCAGATTAGAGCCATAAAGGAGACTAGACATCTATCATCCCACTACCACTATCAGATTAGAGCAATAAGGGAGCCTAGACATCTCCTACCCCACTATCAGATTAGAGCCATAAAGGGGACTAGACATCTATCACTATCAGATTAGAGCCATAAAGGAGACGAGACATCTACCACTGTCAGATTAGAGCCATAAAGGAGACTAGACATCTACCACCTCACTACCACCATCAGATTAGAACTATAAAGGAGACTAGACATTTACCACCCCACTACCAGAGCCATAAAGGAGTTTGGACATCTACACCTATCAGATTATAGCCATAAAGGAGACTAGACATCTACCACTATCAGATTAGAGCCATAAAGGAGACTAGACATCTACCACCTCACTACCACCATCAGATTAGAATCATAAAGGAGACTAGACATTTACCACCCCACTACCAGAGCCATAAAGGAGACTGGACATCTACCACTATCAGATTAGAGCCATAAATGAGACTAGACATCTATCACCCCAATACTCCTCTCAGATTAGAGCCATAAAGGAGGCTAGACATCTACCACCCCACTATCAGATTAGAGCCATAAGGGAGACTAGACATCTATTACCCCACTACCACTATTAGATTAGAGCCATAAAGGAGTCTAGACATCTACCACTATCAGATTAGAGCCATAAAGGAGACTCGACATCTACCACCCCACTCTCAATATCAGATTAGAGCCATGAGGGAGACTAGACATTTACCACCCCAATACCACTATTAGATTAGAGCCATAAAGGAGACCATACATCCACCACCCCTCTATCAGATTAGAGCCATAAAGGAGACTAGACATTTACCACCCCACTACCAGAGCCATAAAGGAGACTGGACATCTACCACTATCAGATTAGAGCCATAAATGAGACTAGACATCTATCACCCCAATACTCCTCTCAGATTAGAGCCATAAAGGAGGCTAGACATCTACCACCCCACTATCAGATTAGAGCCATAAGGGAGACTAGACATCTATTACCCCACTACCACTATTAGATTAGAGTCATAAAGGAGTCTAGACATCTACCACTATCAGATTAGAGCCATAAAGGAGACTCGACATCTACCACCCCACTCTCAATATCAGATTAGAGCCATAAAGGAGACTAGACATTTACCACCCCAATACCACTATTAGATTAGAGCCATAAAGGAGACCATACATCAACCACCCCACTATCAGATTAGAGCCATAAAGGAGACTAGACATTTAAAACCCCACGACCACTATTAGATTAGAGCCATAAATCAGTCTAGACATCTACCACTATCAGATTAGAGCCATAAAGGAGTCTAGACATCTACCACTATCAGATTAGAGCCATAAAGGAGACTCGACATCTACCACCCCACTCTCAATATCAGATTAGAGCCATAAGGGAGACTAGACATCTATTACCCCACTACCACTATCAGATTAGAGCAATAAGGGAGCCTAGACATCTACCATCCCACTACCACTATCAGATTAGATCCATGATGGAGACTAGACATCTATCATTCCACTACCATTATCAGATTAGAGCAATAAGGGAGCCTAGACATCTACCACCCCACTACCACTATCAGATTAGAGCCATAAAGGAGGCTGGACATCTACCACTATCAGATTAGAGCCATAAAGGAGACTCGACATCTACCACCCCACTAACACTATCAGTTTAGAGCCATAAAGGAGACTAGACATTTACCACCCCAATACCAGTATTAGATTAGAGCCACAAAGAAGACTAGACATCTATCACTCCACTATCAGATTAGAGCCATAAAGGAGACTCGACATCTACCACCCCACTCTCAGTATCAGATTAGAGCCATGAGGGAGACTAGACATTTACCACCCCAATACCACTATTAGATTAGAGCCATAAAGGAGACCATACATCCACCACCCCTCTATCAGATTAGAGCCATAAAGGAGACTAGACATTTACCACCCCACTACCAGAGCCATAAAGGAGACTGGACATCTACCACTATCAGATTAGAGCCATAAATGAGACTAGACATCTATCACCCCAATACTCCTCTCAGATTAGAGCCATAAAGGAGGCTAGACATCTACCACCCCACTATCAGATTAGAGCCATAAGGGAGACTAGACATCTATTACCCCACTACCAATATTAGATTAGAGTCATAAAGGAGTCTAGACATCTACCACTATCAGATTAGAGCCATAAAGGAGACTCGACATCTACCACCCCACTCTCAATATCAGATTAGAGCCATAAAGGAGACTAGACATTTACCACCCCAATACCACTATTAGATTAGAGCCATAAAGGAGACCATACATCAACCACCCCACTATCAGATTAGAGCCATAAAGGAGACTAGACATTTAAAACCCCACGACCACTATTAGATTAGAGCCATAAAGCAGTCTAGACATCTACCACTATCAGATTAGAGCCATAAAGGAGTCTAGACATCTACCACTATCAGATTAGAGCCATAAAGGAGACTCGACATCTACCACCCCACTCTCAATATCAGATTAGAGCCATAAGGGAGACTAGACATCTATTACCCCATTACCACTATCAGATTAGAGCAATAAGGGAGCCTAGACATCTACCATCCCACTACCACTATCAGATTAGATCCATGATGGAGACTAGACATCTATCATTCCACTACCATTATCAGATTAGAGCAATAAGGGAGCCTAGACATCTACCACCCCACTACCACTATCAGATTAGAGCCATAAAGGAGGCTGGACATCTACCACTATCAGATTAGAGCCATAAAGGAGACTCGACATCTACCACCCCACTAACACTATCAGTTTAGAGCCATAAAGGAGACTAGACATTTACCACCCCAATACCAGTATTAGATTAGAGCCACAAAGAAGACTAGACATCTATCACTCCACTATCAGATTAGAGCCATAAGGGAGACTAGACATCTATCATCCCACTACCACTATCAGATTAGAGCAATAAGGGAGCCTAGACATCTACTACCCCACTATCAGATTAGAGCCATAAAGGAGACTAGACATCTATCACCCCACTGCCAATATCAGATTAGAGCAATAAGGGAGCCTAGACATCTACCATCCCACTACCACTATCAGATTAGAGCCATGAGAGAGACTAGACATCTATCATTCCACTACCACTATCAGATTAGAGCCATAAAGGAGACCAGACATCTACCACCCCACTATCAGATTAGAGACATAAGGGAACCACCCCACTACCACTGTCAGATTAGAGCCATAAATGAGACAAGACATCTACCACCCCACGACCACTATCAGATTAGAGCCATAAAATAGTTTAGACATCTACCACTATCAGATTAGAGCCATAAAGGAGACTCGACATCTACCACCCCACTCTCACTATGAGATTAGAGCCATAAAGGAGACCAGACATATACCACCCCACTAACAGATTAGAGCCATAAGGGAACCACCCCACTACCACTGTCAGATTAGAGCCATAAATGAGACAAGACATCTATCACCCCACTGCCAATATCAGATTGGAGCTATAAGGGAGCCTAGACATCTACCACTATCAGATTAGAGCCATAAAAGAGACTAGACATCTATCATCCCACTACCACTATCAGATTAGAGCAATAAGGGAGCCTAGACATCTACTACTCCACTATCAGATTAGAGCCATAAAGGGGACTAGACATCTACCACCCCACTCTCACTATGAGATTAGAGCCATAAAGGAGACCAGACATATACCACCCCACTAACAGATTAGAGCCATAAGGGAACCACCCCACTACCACTGTCAGATTAGAGCCATAAATGAGACAAGACATCTATCACCCCACTGCCAATATCAGATTGGAGCTATAAGGGAGCCTAGACATCTACCACTATCAGATTAGAGCCATAAAAGAGACTAGACATCTATCACCCCACTGCCAATATCAGATTGGAGCCATAAGGTAGCCTAGACATCTACCACCATCAGATTAGAATCATAAAGGAGACTAGACATTTACCACACCACTACCAGAGCCATAAAGGAGACTGGACATCTACCACTATCAGATTAGAGCCATAAAGGAGACTAGACATCTACCACCTCACTACCACCATCAGATTAGAATCATAAAGGAGACAAGACATTTACCACCCCACTACCAGAGCCATAAAGGAGACTGGACATCTACCACTATCAGATTAGAGCCATAAATGAGACTAGACATCTATCAACCCAATACCCCTCTCAGATTAGTGCCATAAAGGAGGCTGGACATCTACCACCCCACTATCAGATTAGAGTCATAAAGGGGACTAGACATCTATCACCCCACTGCCAATATCAGATTGGAGCCATAAGGTAGCCTAGATATCTACCACTATCAGATTAGAGCCATAAAGGAGACTAGACATCTACCACTATCAGATTAGAGCCATAAGGGAGACTAGACATCTATTACCCCACTACCACTATCAGATTAGAGCAATAAGGGAGCCTAGACATCTACCACCCCACTACCACTATCAGATTAGAGCCATAAAGGAGATTAGACATTTACCACCCCAATACCACTATTCGATTAGAGCCATAAAGGAGACCAGACATATACCACCCCACTATCAGATTAGAGTCATAAGGGAGACTAGACATCTACCACCCCACGACCACTATCAGATTAGAGCCATAAAGGAGTCTAGACATCTACCACTATCAGATTAGAGCCATAAAGGAGACTCGACATCTACCACCCCACTAACACTATCAGATTAGCGCCATAAAGGAGACTAGACATTTACCACCCCAATACCACTATCAGATTAGAGCCATAAAGGAGACTAGACATCTATCACTCCACTATCAGATTAGAGCCATAAGGGAGACTAGACATCTATCATCCCACTACCACTATCAGATTAGAGCAATAAGGGAGCCTAGACATCTACTACCCCACTATCAGATTAGAGCCATAAAGGGGACTAGACATCTATCACCCAACTGCCAATATCAGAATAGAGCAATAAGGGAGCCTAGACATCTACCATCCCACTACCACCATCAGATTAGAGCCATGATGGAGACTAGACATCTATCATTCCACTACCACTATCAGATTAGAGCCATAAAGGAGACCAGACATCTACCACCCCACTATCAGATTAGAGCCATAAAGGAGACTAGACATCTATCATCCCACTACCACTATCAGATTAGAGCAATAAGGGAGCCTAGACATCTACTACCCCACTATCAGATTAGAGCCATAAAGGGGACTAGACATCTGTCACCCCACTGCCAATATCAGATTGGAGCCATAAGGTAGCCTAGACATCTACCACCATCAGATTAGAATCATAAAGGAGACTAGACATTTACCACCTCACTACCACCATCAGATTAGAATCATAAAGGAGACTAGACATTTACCACCCCACTACCAGAGCCATAAAGGAGACTGGACATCTACCACTATCAGATTAGAGCGATAAAGGAGACTAGACATCTATCATCCCACTACCACTATCAGATTAGAGCAATAAGGGAGCCTAGACATCTACTACCCCACTATCAGATTAGAGCCATAAAGGGGACTAGACATCTATCACCATCAGATTAGAGCCATAAAGGAGACGAGACATCTACCACTGTCAGATTAGAGCCATAAAGGAGACTAGACATCTACCACTATCAGATTAGAGCCATAAAGGACACTAGACATCTACCACCTCACTACCACCATCAGATTAGAATTATAAAGGAGACTAGACATTTACCACCCCACTACCAGAGCCATAAAGGAGTTTGGACATCTACCACTATCAGATTATAGCCATAAAGGAGACTAGACATCTACCACTATCAGATTAGAGCCATAAAGGAGACTAGACATCTACCACCTCACTACCACCATCAGATTAGAATCATAAAGGAGACTAGACATTTACCACCCCACTACCAGAGCCATAAAGGAGACTGGACATCTACCACTATCAGATTATATCCATAAAGGAGACTAGACATCTACCACTATCAGATTAGAGCCATAAAGGAGACTAGACATCTACCACCTCACTACCACCATCAGATTAGAATCATAAAGGAGACTAGACATTTACCACCCCACTACCAGAGCCATAAAGGAGACTGGACATCTACCACTATCAGATTAGAGCCATAAATGAGACTAGACATCTATCACCCCAATACTCCTCTCAGATTAGAGCCATAAAGGAGGCTAGACATCTACCACCCCACTATCAGATTAGAGCCATAAGGGAGACTAGACATCTATTACCCCACTACCACTATCAGATTAGAGCCATAAAGGAGACTCGACATCTACCACCCCACTCTCAATATCAGATTAGAGCCATAAAGGAGACTAGACATTTACCACCCCAATACCACTATTAGATTAGAGCCATAAAGGAGACCATACATCAACCACCCCACTATCAGATTAGAGCCATAAAGGAGACTAGACATTTAAAACCCCACGACCACTATTAGATTAGAGCCATAAAGCAGTCTAGACATCTACCACTATCAGATTAGAGCCATAAAGGAGTCTAGACATCTACCACTATCAGATTAGAGCCATAAAGGAGACTCGACATCTACCACCCCACTCTCAATATCAGATTAGAGCCATAAGGGAGACTAGACATCTATTACCCCACTACCACTATCAGATTAGAGCAATAAGGGAGCCTAGACATCTACCATCCCACTACCACTATCAGATTAGATCCATGATGGAGACTAGACATCTATCATTCCACTACCATTATCAGATTAGAGCAATAAGGGAGCCTAGACATCTACCACCCCACTACCACTATCAGATTAGAGCCATAAAGGAGGCTGGACATCTACCACTATCAGATTAGAGCCATAAAGGAGACTCGACATCTACCACCCCACTAACACTATCAGTTTAGAGCCATAAAGGAGACTAGACATTTACCACCCCAATACCAGTATTAGATTAGAGCCACAAAGAAGACTAGACATCTATCACTCCACTATCAGATTAGAGCCATAAGGGAGACTAGACATCTATCATCCCACTACCACTATCAGATTAGAGCAATAAGGGAGCCTAGACATCTACTACCCCACTATCAGATTAGAGCCATAAAGGAGACTAGACATCTATCACCCCACTGCCAATATCAGATTAGAGCAATAAGGGAGCCTAGACATCTACCATCCCACTACCACTATCAGATTAGAGCCATGAGAGAGACTAGACATCTATCATTCCACTACCACTATCAGATTAGAGCCATAAAGGAGACCAGACATCTACCACCCCACTATCAGATTAGAGACATAAGGGAACCACCCCACTACCACTGTCAGATTAGAGCCATAAATGAGACAAGACATCTACCACCCCACGACCACTATCAGATTAGAGCCATAAAATAGTTTAGACATCTACCACTATCAGATTAGAGCCATAAAGGAGACTCGACATCTACCACCCCACTCTCACTATGAGATTAGAGCCATAAAGGAGACCAGACATATACCACCCCACTAACAGATTAGAGCCATAAGGGAACCACCCCACTACCACTGTCAGATTAGAGCCATAAATGAGACAAGACATCTATCACCCCACTGCCAATATCAGATTGGAGCTATAAGGGAGCCTAGACATCTACCACTATCAGATTAGAGCCATAAAAGAGACTAGACATCTATCATCCCACTACCACTATCAGATTAGAGCAATAAGGGAGCCTAGACATCTACTACTCCACTATCAGATTAGAGCCATAAAGGGGACTAGACATCTACCACCCCACTCTCACTATGAGATTAGAGCCATAAAGGAGACCAGACATATACCACCCCACTAACAGATTAGAGCCATAAGGGAACCACCCCACTACCACTGTCAGATTAGAGCCATAAATGAGACAAGACATCTATCACCCCACTGCCAATATCAGATTGGAGCTATAAGGGAGCCTAGACATCTACCACTATCAGATTAGAGCCATAAAAGAGACTAGACATCTATCACCCCACTGCCAATATCAGATTGGAGCCATAAGGTAGCCTAGACATCTACCACCATCAGATTAGAATCATAAAGGAGACTAGACATTTACCACACCACTACCAGAGCCATAAAGGAGACTGGACATCTACCACTATCAGATTAGAGCCATAAAGGAGACTAGACATCTACCACCTCACTACCACCATCAGATTAGAATCATAAAGGAGACAAGACATTTACCACCCCACTACCAGAGCCATAAAGGAGACTGGACATCTACCACTATCAGATTAGAGCCATAAATGAGACTAGACATCTATCAACCCAATACCCCTCTCAGATTAGTGCCATAAAGGAGGCTGGACATCTACCACCCCACTATCAGATTAGAGTCATAAAGGGGACTAGACATCTATCACCCCACTGCCAATATCAGATTGGAGCCATAAGGTAGCCTAGATATCTACCACTATCAGATTAGAGCCATAAAGGAGACTAGACATCTACCACTATCAGATTAGAGCCATAAGGGAGACTAGACATCTATTACCCCACTACCACTATCAGATTAGAGCAATAAGGGAGCCTAGACATCTACCACCCCACTACCACTATCAGATTAGAGCCATAAAGGAGATTAGACATTTACCACCCCAATACCACTATTCGATTAGAGCCATAAAGGAGACCAGACATATACCACCCCACTATCAGATTAGAGTCATAAGGGAGACTAGACATCTACCACCCCACGACCACTATCAGATTAGAGCCATAAAGGAGTCTAGACATCTACCACTATCAGATTAGAGCCATAAAGGAGACTCGACATCTACCACCCCACTAACACTATCAGATTAGCGCCATAAAGGAGACTAGACATTTACCACCCCAATACCACTATCAGATTAGAGCCATAAAGGAGACTAGACATCTATCACTCCACTATCAGATTAGAGCCATAAGGGAGACTAGACATCTATCATCCCACTACCACTATCAGATTAGAGCAATAAGGGAGCCTAGACATCTACTACCCCACTATCAGATTAGAGCCATAAAGGGGACTAGACATCTATCACCCAACTGCCAATATCAGATTAGAGCAATAAGGGAGCCTAGACATCTACCATCCCACTACCACCATCAGATTAGAGCCATGATGGAGACTAGACATCTATCATTCCACTACCACTATCAGATTAGAGCCATAAAGGAGACCAGACATCTACCACCCCACTATCAGATTAGAGCCATAAAGGAGACTAGACATCTATCATCCCACTACCACTATCAGATTAGAGCAATAAGGGAGCCTAGACATCTACTACCCCACTATCAGATTAGAGCCATAAAGGGGACTAGACATCTGTCACCCCACTGCCAATATCAGATTGGAGCCATAAGGTAGCCTAGACATCTACCACCATCAGATTAGAATCATAAAGGAGACTAGACATTTACCACCCCACTACCAGAGCCATAAAGGAGACTGGACATCTACCACTATCAGATTAGAGCGATAAAGGAGACTAGACATCTATCATCCCACTACCACTATCAGATTAGAGCAATAAGGGAGCCTAGACATCTACTACCCCACTATCAGATTAGAGCCATAAAGGGGACTAGACATCTATCACCATCAGATTAGAGCCATAAAGGAGACGAGACATCTACCACTGTCAGATTAGAGCCATAAAGGAGACTAGACATCTACCACTATCAGATTAGAGCCATAAGGGAGACTAGACATCTATTACCCCACTACCACTATCAGATTAGAGCAATAAGGGAGCCTAGACATCTACCACCCCACTACCACTATCAGATTAGAGCCATAAAGGAGATTAGACATTTACCACCCCAATACCACTATTCGATTAGAGCCATAAAGGAGACCAGACATATACCACCCCACTATCAGATTAGAGTCATAAGGGAGACTAGACATCTACCACCCCACGACCACTATCAGATTAGAGCCATAAAGGAGTCTAGACATCTACCACTATCAGATTAGAGCCATAAAGGAGACTCGACATCTACCACCCCACTAACACTATCAGATTAGCGCCATAAAGGAGACTAGACATTTACCACCCCAATACCACTATCAGATTAGAGCCATAAAGGAGACTAGACATCTATCACTCCACTATCAGATTAGAGCCATAAGGGAGACTAGACATCTATCATCCCACTACCACTATCAGATTAGAGCAATAAGGGAGCCTAGACATCTACTACCCCACTATCAGATTAGAGCCATAAAGGGGACTAGACATCTATCACCCAACTGCCAATATCAGATTAGAGCAATAAGGGAGCCTAGACATCTACCATCCCACTACCACCATCAGATTAGAGCCATGATGGAGACTAGACATCTATCATTCCACTACCACTATCAGATTAGAGCCATAAAGGAGACCAGACATCTACCACCCCACTATCAGATTAGAGCCATAAAGGAGACTAGACATCTATCATCCCACTACCACTATCAGATTAGAGCAATAAGGGAGCCTAGACATCTACTACCCCACTATCAGATTAGAGCCATAAAGGGGACTAGACATCTGTCACCCCACTGCCAATATCAGATTGGAGCCATAAGGTAGCCTAGACATCTACCACCATCAGATTAGAATCATAAAGGAGACTAGACATTTACCACCTCACTACCACCATCAGATTAGAATCATAAAGGAGACTAGACATTTACCACCCCACTACCAGAGCCATAAAGGAGACTGGACATCTACCACTATCAGATTAGAGCGATAAAGGAGACTAGACATCTATCATCCCACTACCACTATCAGATTAGAGCAATAAGGGAGCCTAGACATCTACTACCCCACTATCAGATTAGAGCCATAAAGGGGACTAGACATCTATCACCATCAGATTAGAGCCATAAAGGAGACGAGACATCTACCACTGTCAGATTAGAGCCATAAAGGAGACTAGACATCTACCACTATCAGATTAGAGCCATAAAGGACACTAGACATCTACCACCTCACTACCACCATCAGATTAGAATTATAAAGGAGACTAGACATTTACCACCCCACTACCAGAGCCATAAAGGAGTTTGGACATCTACCACTATCAGATTATAGCCATAAAGGAGACTAGACATCTACCACTATCAGATTAGAGCCATAAAGGAGACTAGACATCTACCACCATCAGATTAGAATCATAAAGGAGACTAGACATTTACCACCCCACTACCAGAGCCATAAAGGAGACTGGACATCTACCACTATCAGATTATATCCATAAAGGAGACTAGACATCTACCACTATCAGATTAGAGCCATAAAGGAGACTAGACATCTACCACCTCACTACCACCATCAGATTAGAATCATAAAGGAGACTAGACATTTACCACCCCACTACCAGAGCCATAAAGGAGACTGGACATCTACCACTATCAGATTAGAGCCATAAATGAGACTAGACATCTATCACCCCAATACTCCTCTCAGATTAGAGCCATAAAGGAGGCTAGACATCTACCACCCCACTATCAGATTAGAGCCATAAGGGAGACTAGACATCTATTACCCCACTACCACTATTAGATTAGAGCCATAAAGGAGACCAGACATCTACCACCCCACTATCAAATTAGAGCCATAAGGGAACCACCCCACTACCACTGACAGATTAGAGCCACAAATGAGACAAGACATCTATCACCCCACTGCCAATATCAGATTGGAGCTATAAGGGAGCCTAGACATCTACGACTATCAGATTAGAGCCATAAAGGAGACTAGACATCTATCATCCCACTACCACTATCAGATTAGAGCAATAAGGGAGCCTAGACATCTACTACCCCACTATCAGATTAGAGCCATAAAGGGGACTAGACATCTATCACCCCACTGCCAATATCAGATTGGAGCCATAAGGTAGCCTAGAAATCTACCACCATCAGATTAGAATCATAAAGGAGACTAGACATTTACCACCTCACTACCACCATCAGATTAGAATCATAAAGGAGACTAGACATTTACCACCCCACTACCACTATCAGATTAGAGCCATAAAGGAGACTAGACATCTATCACCCCACTACCACTATCAGATTAGAGCAATAATGGAGACTAGACATCTAAAACCCCACTATCAAATTAGAGCCATAAAGGATTCTAGACATGTACCACCCCACTGCCACTATCAGATTAAAGCCATACAGAAGACTAGACATCTACCACTATCAGATTAGAGCCACAAAGGAGACTAGACATCTACCACCCCACAATCACTATCATATTAGAGCCATAAAGGAGACTAGGAATCTACCACTATTAGATTAGAGCCATAAGGGAGACTAGACATCTACCACTATCAGATTAGAGCCATAAAGGAGACTAGACATCTACCACCCCACTACCGCTATCAGATTAGAGCCATAAAGGAGCCTAGACATTTACAAACCCAACTACCACTATTAGGTTAGAGCCATAAAGGAGACTAGACATCTACCACTATCAGATTAGAGCCATAAGGGAGAATAGACATCTACCACCCCAATTTCAGATTAGAGCCATAAGGGAGACTAGACATCTACCACCCCACTATCAGATTAGAGTCATAAAGGAGAGTAGACATCTATCACCTCACTATCAGAAAAGAGCCATAAAGGAGACTAGACATCTACCACCCCACAACCACTATCAGATTAGAGCCATAAAGCAGACTAGACATCAATCACCCCACAACCACTATCAGATTAGAGCCATAAAGGAGACTAGACATCTATCACCCCACAACCACTATCAGATTAGAGCCATAAGGGAGACTAGACATCTACCACCCCACTATCAGATTAGAGTCATAAAGGAGAGTAGACATCTATCACCTCACTATCAGATTAGAGCCAAAATGAAGACTAGACATCTACCACCCCACTACCACTATCAGATTAGAGCCATAAAGCAGACTAGACATCAATCACCCCACAACCACTATCAGATTAGAGCCATAAAGGAGACTAGACATCTTCCACTATCAGATTAGAGCCATAAAGCAGACTAGACATCTATCACCCCACAACCACTATCAGATTAGAGCCATAAGAGAGACTAGACATCTACCACCCCACTATCAGATTAGAGTCATAAAGGAGAGTAGACATCTATCACCGCACTATCAGAAAAGAGCCATAAAGGAGACTAGACATCTACCACCCCACTATCACTATCAGATTAGAGCCATAAAGGAGACTAGACATCTATCACCCCACTACCACTATAAGATTAGAGCCATAAAGGAGACTAGACATCTACCACTATCAGATTAGAGCCATAAAATAGTCTAGACATCTACCACTATCAGATTAGAGCCATAAAGGAGACTCGACATCTACCACCCCACTCTCACTATGAGATTAGAGCCATAAAGGGGACTAGACATTTACCACCCCAATACCACTATTAGATTAGAGCCATATAGGAGACCAGACATCTACCACCCCACTAACAGATTAGAGCCATAAGGGAACCACCCCACTACCACTGTCAGATTAGAGCCATAAATGAGACAAGACATCTATCACCCCACTGCCAATATCAGATTGGAGCTATAAGGGAGTCTAGACATCTACCACTATCAGATTAGAGCCATAAAGGAGACTAGACATCTATCATCCCACTACCACTATCAGATTAGAGCAATAAGGGAGCCTAGACATCTACTACCCCACTATCAGATTAGAGCCATAAATGAGACAAGACATCTATCACCCCACTGCCAGTATCAGATTGGAGCCATAAGGTAGCCTAGACATCTACCACCATCAGATTAGAATCATAAAGGAGACTAGACATTTACCACACCACTACCAGAGCCATAAAGGAGACTGGACATCTACCACTATCAGATTAGAGCCATAAAGGAGACTAGACATCTACCACCTCACTACCACCATCAGATTAGAATCATAAAGGAGACAAGACATTTACCACCCCACTACCAGAGCCATAAAGGAGACTGGACATCTACCACTATCAGATTAGAGCCGTAAATGAGACTAGACATCTATCAACCCAATACCCATCTCAGATTAGTGCCATAAAGGAGGCTGGACATCTACCACCCCACTATCAGATTAGAGTCATAAAGGGGACTAGACATCTATCACCCCACTGCCAATATCAGATTGGAGACATAAGGTAGCCTAGACATCTACCACTATCAGATTAGAGCCATAAAGGAGACTAGACATCTACCACTATCAGATTAGAGCCATAAGGGAGACTAGACATCTATTACCCCACTACCACTATCAGATTAGAGCAATAAGGGAGCCTAGACATCTACCACCCCACTACCACTATCAGATTAGAGCCATAAAGGAGACTAGACATTTACCACCCCAATACCACTATTCGATTAGAGCCATAAAGGAGACCAGACATATACCACCCCACTATCAGATTAGAGTCATAAGGGAGACTAGACATCTACCACCCCACGACCACTATCAGATTAGAGCCATAAAGGAGTCTAGACATCTACCACTATCAGATTAGAGCCATAAAGGAGACTCTACATCTACCACCCCACTAACACTATCAGATTAGAGCCATAAAGGAGACTAGACATTTACCACCCCAATACCACTATTAGATTAGAGCCGTAAAGGAGACTAGACATCTATCACTCCACTATCAGATTAGAGCCATAAGGGAGACTAGACATCTATCATCCCACTACCACTATCAGATTAGAGCAATAAGGGAGCCTAGACATCTACTACCCCACTATCAGATTAGAGCCATAAAGGAGACTAGACATTTACCACCCCAATACCACTATTAGATTAGAGCCATAAAGGAGACTAGACATCTATCACTCCACTATCAGATTAGAGCCATAAGGGAGACTAGACATCTATCACCCAACTGCCAATATCAGATTATAGCAATAAGGGAGCCTAGACATCTACCATCCCACTACCACCATCAGATTAGAGCCATAATGGAGACTAGACATCTATCATTCCACTACCACTATCAGATTAGAGCCATAAAGGAGACCAGACATCTACCACCCCACTATCAGATTAGAGCCATAAGGGAACCACCCCACTACCACTGACAGATTAGAGCCACAAATGAGACAAGACATCTATCACCCCACTGCCAATATCAGATTGGAGCTATAAGGGAGCCTAGACATCTACCACTATCAGATTAGAGCCATAAAGGAGACTAGACATCTATCATCCCACTACCACTATCAGATTAGAGCAATAAGGGAGCCTACACATCTACTACCCTACTATCAGATTAGAGCCATAAAGGGGACTAGACATCTATCACCCCACTGCCAATATCAGATTGGAGCCATAAAGTAGCCTAGACATCTACCACCATCAGATTAGAATCATAAAGGAGACTAGACATTTACCACCTCACTACCACCATCAGATTAGAATCATAAAGGAGACTAGACATTTACCACCCCACTACCACTATCAGATTAGAGCCATAAAGGAGACTAGACATCTATCACCCCACTACCACTATCAGATTAGAGCAATAATGGAGACTAGACATCTACCACCCCACTATCAAATTAGAGCCATAAAGGATTCTAGACATCTACCACCCCACTGCCACTATCAGATTAAAGCCATACAGAAGACTAGACATCTACCACTATCAGATTAGAGCCACAAAGGAGACTAGACATCTACCACCCCACAATCACTATCATATTAGAGACATAAAGGAGACTAGGAATCTACCACTATTAGATTAGAGCCATAAGGGAGACTAGACATCTACCACTATCAGATTAGAGCCATAAAGGAGACTAGACATCTACCACCCCACTACCGCTATCAGATTAGAGCCATAAAGGAGCCTAGACATTTACCAACCCAACTACCACTATTAGGTTAGAGCCATAAAGGAGACTAGACATCTACCACTATCAGATTACAGCCAGAAGGGAGAATAGACATCTACCACCCCAATTTCAGATTAGAGCCATAAGGGAGACTAGACATCTACCACCCCACTATCAGATTAGAGTCATAAAGGAGAGTAGACATCTATCACCTCACTATCAGAAAAGAGCCATAAAGGAGACTAGACATCTACCACCCCACAACCACTATCAGATTAGAGCCATAAAGGAGACACCTACCACTATCAGATTAGAGCCAAAATGAAGACTAGACATCTACCACCCCACTACCACTATCAGATTAGAGCCATAAAGCAGACTAGACATCTATCACCCCACAACCACTATCAGATTAGAGCCATAAAGGAGACTAGACATCTACCACTATCAGATAGGAGCCATAAGGGAGACTAGAGATCTACCACCCCACTATCAGATTAGAGTCATAAAGGAGAGTAGACATCTATCACTGCACTATCAGAAAAGAGCCATAAAGGAGACTAGACATCTACCACCCCACTATCACTATCAGATTAGAGCCATAAAGGAGACTAGACATCTATCACCCCACTACCACTATAAGATTAGAGCCATAAAGGAGACTAGACATCTACCACTATCAGATTAGAGCCATAAAGGAGACTAGACATCCACCACTATCAGATTAGAGCCATAAAGGAGACTAGACATCCACCACTATCAGATTAGAGCCATAAAGGAGACTAGACATCTACCACCCCACTATCAGATTAGAGCCATAAAGGATTCTAGACATCTACCACCCCACTGCCATTATCAGATTAAAGCCATAAAGGAGACTAGACATCTACCACTATCAGACAGGAGCCATAAGGGAGACTAGACATCTACCACCCCACTATCAGATTAGAGTCATAAAGGAGAGTAGACATCTATCACCCCACTATCAGAAAAGAGCCATAAAGGAGACTAGACATCTACCACCCGACTATCACTATCAGATTAGAGCCATAAAGGAGACTAGACATCTAACACCCCACTACGACTATCAGATTAGAGCAATAATGGAATCTAGACATCTACCACCCCACTATCAGATTAGAGCCATAAAGGATTCTAGACATCTACCACCCCACTGCCATTATCAGATTAAAGCCATAAAGGAGACTAGACATCTACCACTATCAGATTAGAGCCATAAAGGAGACTAGACATCTACCACCCCACAATCACTATCAGATTAGAGCCATAAAGGAGACTAGGAATCTACCACTATCAGATTAGAGCCAAAAGGGAGACTAGACATCTACCACCAACTGCCACTATCAGATTAGAGCCATAAGGGTGACTAGACATCTACCACCCCACTACCACTATCAGATTAGAGCCATAAAGGAGACTAGACATCTACCACCCCACTATCACTATCAGATTAGAGCCATAAATGAGACTAGACATATATCACCCCACTACCACTATCAGATTAGAGCCATAAAGGAGACTAGACATCTACCACCCCACTATCAGATTAGAGTCATAAAGGAGAGTAGACATATATCACCCCACTATCAGATTAGAGTCATAAAGGAGACTAGACATCTACCACCCCACTACCACTATCAGATTAGAGCCATAAAGGAGACTAGACATCTATCACCCCACTACCACTATCAGATTAGAGCAATAATGGAGACTAGACATCTACCACCCCACTATCAAATTAGAGCCATAAAGGATTCTAGACATCTACCACCCCACTGCCACTATCAGATTAAAGCCATACAGGAGACTAGACATCTACCACTATCAGATTAGAGCCACAAAGGAGACTAGACATCTACCACCCCACAATCACTATCAGATTAGAGCCATAAAGGAGCCTAGGAATCTAACACTATTAGATTAGAGCCATAAGGGAGACTAGACATCTACCACTATCAGATTAGAGCCATAAAGGAGACTAGACATCTACCACACCACTACCTCTATCAGATTAGAGCCATAAAGGAGCCTAGACATTTACCAACCCAACTACCACTATTAGGTTAGAGCCATAAAGGATGAGCGAGACTAGACATGTATCACCCCACTATCAGATTACAGCCATAAGGGAGAATAGACATCTACCACCCCAATTTCAGATTAGAGCCATAAGGGAGACTAGACATCTACCACCCCACTATCAGATTAGAGTCATAAAGGAGAGTAGACATCTATCACCTCACAATAAGCAAAGAGCCATAAAGGAGACTAGACATCTACCACCCCACAACCACTATCAGATTAGAGCCAAAATGAAGACTAGACATCTACCACCCCACTACCACTATCAGATTAGAGCCATAAAGCAGACTAGACATCTATCACCACACAACCACTATCAGATTAGAGCCATAAAGGAGACTAGACATCTACCACTATCAGATAGGAGCCATAAGGGAGACTAGACATCTACCACCCCACTATCAGATTAGAGTCATAAAGGAGAGTAGACATCTATCACCGCACTATCAGAAAAGAGCAATAAAGGAGACTAGACATCTACCACCCCACTATCACTATCAGATTAGAGCCATAAAGGAGACTAGACATCTACCACCCCACTACCACTATCACAATTAGATTAGATCCAAAGGGGAGACTAGACATGTACCACCCCACTATCAGATTAGAGCCATAAGGGAGACAAGATATCTACCACCCCACTCCCACTATCAGATTAGAGCCATAAAGGAGACACCTACCGCTATCAGATTAGAGACATACAGAAGCCTAGACATTTACCAACCCAACTACCACTATTAGGTTAGAGCCATAAAGGAGACTAGACATCTACCACTATCAGATTAGAGCCATAAAGGAGACTAGGCGTCTACCACTAACAGATTAGAGCCATGAGCGAGACTAGACATGTATCACCCCACTATCAGATTACAGCCATAATGGAGAATAGACATCTACCACCCCACTATCAGATTAGAGCCATAAGGGAGACTAGACATCTACCACCCCACTATCAGATTAGAGTCATAAAGGAGAGTAGACATCTATCACCCCACTATCAGAAAAGAGCCATAAAGGAGACTAGACATCTACCACCCCACTATCACTATCAGATTAGAGCCATAAAGGAGACTAGACATCTATCACCCCACTACCACTATCAGAAAAGAGCCATAAAGGAGACTAGACATCTATCACCCCACTATCAGAAAAGAGCCATAAAGGAGACTAGACATCTACCACCCCACTATCACTATCAGATTAGAGCCATAAAGGAGACTAGACATCTATCACCCCACTACCACTATCAGAAAAGAGCCATAAAGGAGACTAGACATCTACCACCCCACTATCACTATCAGATTAGAGCCATAAAGGAGACTAGACATCTATCACCCCACTACCACTATCAGAAAAGAGCCATAAAGGAGACTAGACATCTACCACCCCACTATCAGATTAGAGCCATAAAGGAGACTAGACATCTATCACCCCACTATCACTATCAGAAAAGAGCCATAAAGGAGACTAGACATCTACCACCCCACTATCACTATCAGATTAGAGCCATAAAGGAGACTAGACATCTATCACCCCACTACCACTATCAGAAAAGAGCCATAAGGGAGACTAGACATATATCACCCCACATCCACTATCAGATTAGAGCCATAAAGGAGACTAGACATCTACCACCCCACTATCAGATTAGAGCCATAAAGGATTCTAGACATCTACCACCCCACTGCCATTATCAGATTAAAGCCATAAAGGAGACTAGACATCTACCACTATCAGATAGGAGCCATAAGGGAGACTAGACATCTACCACCCCACCATCAGATTAGAGTCATAAAGGAGAGTAGACATCTATCACCGCACTATCAGAAAAGAGCCATAAAGGAGACTAGACATCTACCACCCCACTATCACTATCAGATTAGAGCCATAAAGGAGACTAGACATCTATCACCCCACTACCACTATCAGATTAGAGCAATAATGGAGACTAGACATCTACCACCCCACTATCAGATTAGAGCCATAAAGGATTCTAGACATCTACCACCCCACTGCCATTATCAGATTAAAGCCATAAAGGAGACTAGACATCTACCACTATCAGATTAGAGCCATAAAGGAGACTAGACATCTACCACCCCACAATCACTATCAGATTAGAGCCATAAAGGAGACTAGGAATCTACCACTATCAGATTAGAGCCAAAAGGGAGACTAGACATCTACCACCAACTGCCACTATCAGATTAGAGCCATAAGGGTGACTAGACATCTACCACCCCACTACCACTATCAGATTAGAGCCATAAAGGAGACTAGACATCTACCACCCCACTATCAGATTAGAGCCATACGGGAGACTAGACATCTACCACCCCACAATCAGATTAGAGCCATAAGGGAGACTAGACATCTACCACCCCACAATCACTATCAGATTAGAGCCATAAAGGAGACTAGACATCTACCACTATCAGATTAGAGCCATAAAGGAGACTAGACATCTACCACTATCAGATTAGAGCCATAAAGGAGACTAGACATCTACCACTATCAGATTAGAGCCATAAAGGAGACTAGACATCTACCACCCCACTATCAGATTAGAGCCATAAGGGAGACTAGACATCTACCACCCCACTACCACTATCAGATTAGAGCCATAAAGGAGACTAGACATCTATCACCCCACTACCACTATCAGATTGTAGCCAAAAGGGAGACTAGACATCTACCACACAACTATCTTATTAGACCCATAAGGGAGACTAGACCTTTGTGATCTTTGTGGGCTATACTCAGCCTTGTCTCAGGATGGTAAATTGGTGGTTGAAGATATCCCTCTAGTGGTGTGGGGGCTGTGCTTTGGCAAAGTGGGTGGGGTTATATCTTTCCTGTGTGGCCCTGTCCGGGGGTGTCCTCGGATGGGGCCACAGTGTCTCCTGACCCCTCCTGTCTCAGCCTCCAGTATTTATGCTGCAGTAGTTTATGTGTCGGGGGGCTAGGGTCAGTTTGTTATATCTGGAGTACTTCTCCTGTCCTATTCGGTGTCCGGTGTGAATCTAAGTGTGCGTTCTCTAATTCTCTCCTTCTCTCTTTCTTTCTCTCTCCCGGAGGACCTGAGCCCTAGGACCATGCCCCAGGACTACCTGACATGATGACTCCTTGCTGTCCCCAGTCCACCTGACCGTGCTGCTGCTCCAGTTTCAACTATTCTGCCTTATTATTATTCAACCATGCTGGTCATTTATGAACATTTGAACATCTTGGCCATGTTCTGTTATAATCTCCACCCGGAGATTGGCGCCCGAACAGTTGGCAATTGGCGATTGGAGGACTGGCCACCCCACATAGCCTTGTTCCTCTCTAGGTTTCTTCCCAGGTTTTGGCCTTTCTAGGGAGTTTTTCCTAGCCACCGTGCTTCTACGCCTGCATTGCTTGCTGTTTGGGGTTTTAGGCTGGGTTTCTGTACAGCACTTTGAGATATCAGCTGATGTACGAAGGGCTATATAAATAAATTTGATTTGATTTGATTTGACTAGACATCTTCCCCCTCAATACCACTATCAGATTAGGGACATAATGGAGACTAGACATCTACCACCCCGCTATCAGATTAGAGCCATAAAGGAGACTAGACATCTACCACTATCAGATTAGAGCCATAAAGGAGACTAGACATCTACCACTATCAGATTAAAGCCATAAAGGAGACTAGACATCTACCACTATCAGATTAGAGCCATAAAGGAGACTAGACATCTACCACTATCAGATTAGAGCCATAAAGGAGACTAGACATCTACCACTATCAGATTAGAGCCATAAAGGAGACTAGACATCTACCACCCCACTATCAGATTAGAGCCATAAGGGAGACTAGACATCTACCACCCCACAATCAGATTAGAGCCATAATGGAGACTAGACATCTACCACTATCAGATTAGAGCCATAAAGGAGACTAGACATCTACCACTATCAGATTAGAGCCATAAAGGAGACTAGACATCTACCACCCCACAATCAGATTAGAGCCATAATGGAGACTAGACATCTACTACTATCAGATTAGAGCCATAAAGGAGACTAGACATCTACCACTATCAGATTAGAGCCATAAAGGAGACTAGACATCTACCACCCCACTATCAGATTAGAGCCATAAGGGAGACTAGACATCTACCACCCCACTACCACTATCAGATTAGAGCCATAAAGGAGACTAGACATCTATCACCCCAGTACCACTATCAGATTGTAGCCAAAAGGGAGGCTAGACATCTACCACACAACTATCATATTAGACCCATAAGGGAGACTAGACCTTTGTGATCTTTGTGGGCTATACTCAGCCTTGTCTCAGGATGGTAAATTGGTGGTTGAAGATATCCCTCTAGTGGTGTGGGGGCTGTGCTTTGGCAAAGTGGTATCAGCTGATGTACGAAGGGCTATATAAATAAATTTGATTTGATTTGATTTGACTAGACATCTTCCCCCTCAATACCACTATCAGATTAGGGACATAATGGAGACTAGACATCTACCACCCCGCTATCAGATTAGAGCCATAAAGGAGACTAGACATCTACCACTATCAGATTAGAGCCATAAAGGAGACTAGACATCTACCACTATCAGATTAAAGCCATAAAGGAGACTAGACATCTACCACTATCAGATTAGAGCCATAAAGGAGACTAGACATCTACCACTATCAGATTAGAGCCATAAAGGAGACTAGACATCTACCACTATCAGATTAGAGCCATAAAGGAGACTAGACATCTACCACCCCACAATCAGATTAGAGCCATAATGGAGACTAGACATCTACCACTATCAGATTAGAGCCATAAAGGAGACTAGACATCTACCACTATCAGATTAGAGCCATAAAGGAGACTAGACATCTACCACCCCACAATCAGATTAGAGCCATAATGGAGACTAGACATCTACTACTATCAGATTAGAGCCATAAAGGAGACTAGACATCTACCACTATCAGATTAGAGCCATAAAGGAGACTAGACATCTACCACCCCACTATCAGATTAGAGCCATAAGGGAGACTAGACATCTACCACCCCACTACCACTATCAGATTAGAGCCATAAAGGAGACTAGACATCTATCACCCCAGTACCACTATCAGATTGTAGCCAAAAGGGAGACTAGACATCTACCACACAACTATCATATTAGACCCATAAGGGAGACTAGACCTTTGTGATCTTTGTGGGCTATACTCAGCCTTGTCTCAGGATGGTAAATTGGTGGTTGAAGATATCCCTCTAGTGGTGTGGGGGCTGTGCTTTGGCAAAGTGGGTGGGGTTATATCTTTCCTGTTTGGCCCTGTCCGGGGGTGTCCTCGGATGGGGCCACAGTGTCTCCTGACCCCTCCTGTCTCAGCCTCCAGTATTTATGCTGCAGTAGTTTATGTGTCGGGAGGCTAGGGTCAGTTTGTTATATCTGGAGTACTTCTCCTGTCCTATTCGGTGTCCGGTGTGAATCTAAGTGTGCGTTCTCTAATTCTCTCCTTCTCTCTCTAAATAAATTTGATTTGATTTGATTTGACTAGACATCTTCCCCCTCAATACCACTATCAGATTAGGGACATAATGGAGACTAGACATCTACCACCCCGCTATCAGATTAGAGCCATAAAGGATTCTAGACATCTACCACCCCACTGCCACTATCAGATTAAAGCCATAAAGGAGACTAGACATCTACCACTATCAGATTAGAGCCATAAAGGAGACTAGACATCTACCACTATCAGATTAAAGCCATAAAGGAGACTAGACATCTACCACTATCAGATTAGAGCCATAAAGGAGACTAGACATCTACCACTATCAGATTAGAGCCATAAAGGAGACTAGACATCTACCACTATCAGATTAGAGCCATAAAGGAGACTAGACATCTACCACCCCACTATCAGATTAGAGCCATAAGGGAGACTAGACATCTACCACCCCACTATCAGATTAGAGCCATAAGGGAGACTAGACATCTACCACCCCACTATCAGATTAGAGCCATACGGGAGACTAGACATCTACCACCCCACAATCAGATTAGAGCCATAAGGGAGACTAGACATCTACCACCCCACAATCACTATCAGATTAGAGCCATAAAGGAGACTAGACATCTACCACTATCAGATTAGAGCCATAAAGGAGACTAGACATCTACCACTATCAGATTAGAGCCATAAAGGAGACTAGACATCTACCACTATCAGATTAGAGCCATAAAGGAGACTAGACATCTACCACCCCACTATCAGATTAGAGCCATAAGGGAGACTAGACATCTACCACCCCACTACCACTATCAGATTAGAGCCATAAAGGAGACTAGACATCTATCACCCCACTACCACTATCAGATTGTAGCCAAAAGGGAGACTAGACATCTACCACACAACTATCTTATTAGACCCATAAGGGAGACTAGACCTTTGTGATCTTTGTGGGCTATACTCAGCCTTGTCTCAGGATGGTAAATTGGTGGTTGAAGATATCCCTCTAGTGGTGTGGGGGCTGTGCTTTGGCAAAGTGGGTGGGGTTATATCTTTCCTGTGTGGCCCTGTCCGGGGGTGTCCTCGGATGGGGCCACAGTGTCTCCTGACCCCTCCTGTCTCAGCCTCCAGTATTTATGCTGCAGTAGTTTATGTGTCGGGGGGCTAGGGTCAGTTTGTTATATCTGGAGTACTTCTCCTGTCCTATTCGGTGTCCGGTGTGAATCTAAGTGTGCGTTCTCTAATTCTCTCCTTCTCTCTTTCTTTCTCTCTCCCGGAGGACCTGAGCCCTAGGACCATGCCCCAGGACTACCTGACATGATGACTCCTTGCTGTCCCCAGTCCACCTGACCGTGCTGCTGCTCCAGTTTCAACTATTCTGCCTTATTATTATTCAACCATGCTGGTCATTTATGAACATTTGAACATCTTGGCCATGTTCTGTTATAATCTCCACCCGGCACAGCCAGAAGAGGACTGGCCACCCCACATAGCCTTGTTCCTCTCTAGGTTTCTTCCCAGGTTTTGGCCTTTCTAGGGAGTTTTTCCTAGCCACCGTGCTTCTACGCCTGCATTGCTTGCTGTTTGGGGTTTTAGGCTGGGTTTCTGTACAGCACTTTGAGATATCAGCTGATGTACGAAGGGCTATATAAATAAATTTGATTTGATTTGATTTGACTAGACATCTTCCCCCTCAATACCACTATCAGATTAGGGACATAATGGAGACTAGACATCTACCACCCCGCTATCAGATTAGAGCCATAAAGGAGACTAGACATCTACCACTATCAGATTAGAGCCATAAAGGAGACTAGACATCTACCACTATCAGATTAAAGCCATAAAGGAGACTAGACATCTACCACTATCAGATTAGAGCCATAAAGGAGACTAGACATCTACCACTATCAGATTAGAGCCATAAAGGAGACTAGACATCTACCACTATCAGATTAGAGCCATAAAGGAGACTAGACATCTACCACCCCACTATCAGATTAGAGCCATAAGGGAGACTAGACATCTACCACCCCACAATCAGATTAGAGCCATAATGGAGACTAGACATCTACCACTATCAGATTAGAGCCATAAAGGAGACTAGACATCTACCACTATCAGATTAGAGCCATAAAGGAGACTAGACATCTACCACCCCACAATCAGATTAGAGCCATAATGGAGACTAGACATCTACTACTATCAGATTAGAGCCATAAAGGAGACTAGACATCTACCACTATCAGATTAGAGCCATAAAGGAGACTAGACATCTACCACCCCACTATCAGATTAGAGCCATAAGGGAGACTAGACATCTACCACCCCACTACCACTATCAGATTAGAGCCATAAAGGAGACTAGACATCTATCACCCCAGTACCACTATCAGATTGTAGCCAAAAGGGAGACTAGACATCTACCACACAACTATCATATTAGACCCATAAGGGAGACTAGACCTTTGTGATCTTTGTGGGCTATACTCAGCCTTGTCTCAGGATGGTAAATTGGTGGTTGAAGATATCCCTCTAGTGGTGTGGGGGCTGTGCTTTGGCAAAGTGGTATCAGCTGATGTACGAAGGGCTATATAAATAAATTTGATTTGATTTGATTTGACTAGACATCTTCCCCCTCAATACCACTATCAGATTAGGGACATAATGGAGACTAGACATCTACCACCCCGCTATCAGATTAGAGCCATAAAGGAGACTAGACATCTACCACTATCAGATTAGAGCCATAAAGGAGACTAGACATCTACCACTATCAGATTAAAGCCATAAAGGAGACTAGACATCTACCACTATCAGATTAGAGCCATAAAGGAGACTAGACATCTACCACTATCAGATTAGAGCCATAAAGGAGACTAGACATCTACCACTATCAGATTAGAGCCATAAAGGAGACTAGACATCTACCACCCCACTATCAGATTAGAGCCATAAGGGAGACTAGACATCTACCACCCCACAATCAGATTAGAGCCATAATGGAGACTAGACATCTACCACTATCAGATTAGAGCCATAAAGGAGACTAGACATCTACCACTATCAGATTAGAGCCATAAAGGAGACTAGACATCTACCACCCCACAATCAGATTAGAGCCATAATGGAGACTAGACATCTACTACTATCAGATTAGAGCCATAAAGGAGACTAGACATCTACCACTATCAGATTAGAGCCATAAAGGAGACTAGACATCTACCACCCCACTATCAGATTAGAGCCATAAGGGAGACTAGACATCTACCACCCCACTACCACTATCAGATTAGAGCCATAAAGGAGACTAGACATCTATCACCCCAGTACCACTATCAGATTGTAGCCAAAAGGGAGACTAGACATCTACCACACAACTATCATATTAGACCCATAAGGGAGACTAGACCTTTGTGATCTTTGTGGGCTATACTCAGCCTTGTCTCAGGATGGTAAATTGGTGGTTGAAGATATCCCTCTAGTGGTGTGGGGGCTGTGCTTTGGCAAAGTGGGTGGGGTTATATCTTTCCTGTTTGGCCCTGTCCGGGGGTGTCCTCGGATGGGGCCACAGTGTCTCCTGACCCCTCCTGTCTCAGCCTCCAGTATTTATGCTGCAGTAGTTTATGTGTCGGGAGGCTAGGGTCAGTTTGTTATATCTGGAGTACTTCTCCTGTCCTATTCGGTGTCCGGTGTGAATCTAAGTGTGCGTTCTCTAATTCTCTCCTTCTCTCTCTAAATAAATTTGATTTGATTTGATTTGACTAGACATCTTCCCCCTCAATACCACTATCAGATTAGGGACATAATGGAGACTAGACATCTACCACCCCGCTATCAGATTAGAGCCATAAAGGATTCTAGACATCTACCACCCCACTGCCACTATCAGATTAAAGCCATAAAGGAGACTAGACATCTACCACTATCAGATTAGAGCCATAAAGGAGACTAGACATCTACCACTATCAGATTAAAGCCATAAAGGAGACTAGACATCTACCACTATCAGATTAGAGCCATAAAGGAGACTAGACATCTACCACTATCAGATTAGAGCCATAAAGGAGACTAGACATCTACCACTATCAGATTAGAGCCATAAAGGAGACTAGACATCTACCACCCCACTATCAGATTAGAGCCATAAGGGAGACTAGACATCTACCACCCCACTATCAGATTAGAGCCATAAGGGAGACTAGACATCTACCACCCCACAATCAGATTAGAGCCATAATGGAGACTAGACATCTACCACTATCAGATTAGAGCCATAAAGGAGACTAGACATCTACCACTATCAGATTAGAGCCATAAAGGAGACTAGACATCTACCACCCCACAATCAGATTAGAGCCATAATGGAGACTAGACATCTACCACTATCAGATTAGAGCCATAAAGGAGACTAGACATCTACCACTATCAGATTAGAGCCATAAAGGAGACTAGACATCTACCACTATCAGATTAGAGCCATAAAGGAGACTAGACATCTACCACCCCACAATCAGATTAGAGCCATAATGGAGACTAGACATCTACCACTATCAGATTAGAGCCATAAAGGAGACTAGACATCTACCACTATCAGATTAGAGCCATAAAGGAGGCTAGGCGTCTACCACTAACAGATTAGAGCCATAAGGGAGACTAGACATCTACCACCCCACTATCAGATTAGAGTCATAAAGGAGAGTAGACATCTATCACCCCACTATCAGAAAAGAGCCATAAAGGAGACTAGACATCTACCACCCCACTATCACTATCAGATTAGAGCCATAAAGGAGACTAGACATCTATCACCCCACTACCACTATCAGAAAAGAGCCATAAAGGAGACTAGACATCTACCACCCCACTATCAGATTAGAGTCATAAAGGAGAGTAGACATCTATCACCCCACTATCAGAAAAGAGCCATAATGGAGACTAGACATCTACCACCCCACTATCACTATCAGATTAGAGCCATAAAGGAGACTAGACATCTATCACCCCACTACCACTATCAGAAAAGAGCCATAAAGGAGACTAGACATCTACCACCCCACTATCACTATCAGATTAGAGCCATAAAGGAGACTAGACATCTATCACCCCACTACCACTATCAGAAAAGAGCCATAAAGGAGACTAGACATCTACCACCCCACTATCAGATTAGAGCCATAAAGGAGACTAGACATCTATCACCCCACTATCACTATCAGAAAAGAGCCATAAAGGAGACTAGACATCTACCACCCCACTATCACTATCAGATTAGAGCCATAAAGGAGACTAGACATCTATCACCCCACTACCACTATCAGAAAAGAGCCATAAGGGAGACTAGACATCTACCACCCAACTATCAGATTAGAGCCATAAAGGAGACACCTACCACTATCAGATTAGAGCCAAAATGAAGACTAGACATCTACCACCCCACTACAACTATCAGATTAGAGCCATAAAGGAGACTAGACATCTACCACCCAAATATTACTATCAGATTAGAGCCATAAAGCAGACTAGACATATATCACCCCACAACCACTATCAGATTAGAGCCATAAAGGAGACTAGACATCTACCACCCCACTATCAGATTAGAGCCATAAAGGATTCTAGACATCTACCACCCCACTGCCATTATCAGATTAAAGCCATAAAGGAGACTAGACATCTACCACTATCAGATTAGAGCCATAAAGGATTCTAGACATCTACCACCCCACTGCCATTATCAGATTAAAGCCATAAAGGAGACTAGACATCTACCACTATCAGATAGGAGCCATAAGGGAGACTAGACATCTACCACCCCACTATAAGATTAGAGTCATAAAGGAGAGTAGACATCTATCACCCCACTATCAGAAAATAGCCATAAAGGAGACTAGACATCTACCACCCCACGATCACTATCAGATTAGAGCCATAAAGGAGACTAGACATCTATCACCCCACTACCACTATCAGATTAGAGCAATAATGGAGACTAGACATCTACCACCCCACTATCAGATTAGAGCCATAAAGGATTCTAGACATCTATCACCCCACTACCACTATCAGAAAAGAGCCATAAAGGAGACTAGACATCTACCACCCCACTATCAGATTAGAGCCATAAAGGAGACTAGACATCTATCACCCCACTATCACTATCAGAAAAGAGCCATAAAGGAGACTAGACATCTACCACCCCACTATCACTATCAGATTAGAGCCATAAAGGAGACTAGACATCTATCACCCCACTACCACTATCAGAAAAGAGCCATAAGGGAGACTAGACATCTACCACCCAACTATCAGATTAGAGCCATAAAGGAGACACCTACCACTATCAGATTAGAGCCAAAATGAAGACTAGACATCTACCACCCCACTACAACTATCAGATTAGAGCCATAAAGGAGACTAGACATCTACCACCCAAATATTACTATCAGATTAGAGCCATAAAGCAGACTAGACATATATCACCCCACAACCACTATCAGATTAGAGCCATAAAGGAGACTAGACATCTACCACCCCACTATCAGATTAGAGCCATAAAGGATTCTAGACATCTACCACCCCACTGCCATTATCAGATTAAAGCCATAAAGGAGACTAGACATCTACCACTATCAGATTAGAGCCATAAAGGATTCTAGACATCTACCACCCCACTGCCATTATCAGATTAAAGCCATAAAGGAGACTAGACATCTACCACTATCAGATAGGAGCCATAAGGGAGACTAGACATCTACCACCCCACTATAAGATTAGAGTCATAAAGGAGAGTAGACATCTATCACCCCACTATCAGAAAATAGCCATAAAGGAGACTAGACATCTACCACCCCACGATCACTATCAGATTAGAGCCATAAAGGAGACTAGACATCTATCACCCCACTACCACTATCAGATTAGAGCAATAATGGAGACTAGACATCTACCACCCCACTATCAGATTAGAGCCATAAAGGATTCTAGACATCTACCACCCCACTGCCATTATCAGATTAAAGCCATAAAGGAGACTAGACATCTACCACTATCAGATTAGAGCCATAAAGGAGACTAGACATCTACCACCCCACAATCACTATCAGATTAGAGCCATAAAGGAGACTAGGAATCTACCACTATCAGATTAGAGCCAAAAGGGAGACTAGACATCTACCACCAACTGCCACTATCAGATTAGAGCCATAAGGGTGACTAGACATCTACCACCCCACTACCACTATCAGATTAGAGCCATAAAGGAGACTAGACATCTACCACCCCACTATCAGATTAGAGCCATACGGGAGACTAGACATCTACCACCCCACAATCAGATTAGAGCCATAAGGGAGACTAGACATCTACCACCCCACAATCACTATCAGATTAGAGCCATAAAGGAGACTAGGAATCTACCACTATCAGATTAGAGCCAAAATGGAGACTAGACACCTACCACCCACTGCCACCATCACATTAGTGCCAAAATGGAGACTAGACACCTACCACCCACTGCCACTATCAGATTAGAGCCATAAGGGAGACTAGATATCTACCACCCCACTACCACTATCAGATTAGAGCCATAAAGGAGACTAGACATCTACCACCCCACTACCACTATCAGATTAGAGCCATAAAGGAGACTAGACATCTACCACCCCAATATTACTATCAGATTAGAGCAATAAAGCAGACTAGACATATATCACCCCACATCCACTATCAGATTAGAGCCATAAAGGAGACTAGACATCTACCACCCCACTATCAGATTAGAGCCATAAAGGATTCTAGACATCTACCACCCCACTGCCATTATCAGATTAAAGCCATAAAGGAGACTAGACATCTACCACTATCAGATAGGAGCCATAAGGGAGACTAGACATCTACCACCCCACCATCAGATTAGAGTCATAAAGGAGAGTAGACATCTATCACCGCACTATCAGAAAAGAGCCATAAAGGAGACTAGACATCTACCACCCCACTATCACTATCAGATTAGAGCCATAAAGGAGACTAGACATCTATCACCCCACTACCACTATCAGATTAGAGCAATAATGGAGACTAGACATCTACCACCCCACTGCCATTATCAGATTAAAGCCATAAAGGAGACTAGACATCTACCACTATCAGATTAGAGCCATAAAGGAGACTAGACATCTACCACCCCACAATCACTATCAGATTAGAGCCATAAAGGAGACTAGGAATCTACCACTATCAGATTAGAGCCAAAAGGGAGACTAGACATCTACCACCAACTGCCACTATCAGATTAGAGCCATAAGGGTGACTAGACATCTACCACCCCACTACCACTATCAGATTAGAGCCATAAAGGAGACTAGACATCTACCACCCCACTATCAGATTAGAGCCATACGGGAGACTAGACATCTACCACCCCACAATCAGATTAGAGCCATAAGGGAGACTAGACATCTACCACCCCACAATCACTATCAGATTAGAGCCATAAAGGAGACTAGACATCTACCACTATCAGATTAGAGCCATAAAGGAGACTAGACATCTACCACTATCAGATTAGAGCCATAAAGGAGACTAGACATCTACCACTATCAGATTAGAGCCATAAAGGAGACTAGACATCTACCACCCCACTATCAGATTAGAGCCATAAGGGAGACTAGACATCTACCACCCCACTACCACTATCAGATTAGAGCCATAAAGGAGACTAGACATCTATCACCCCACTACCACTATCAGATTGTAGCCAAAAGGGAGACTAGACATCTACCACACACCTATCTTATTAGACCCATAAGGGAGACTAGACCTTTGTGATCTTTGTGGGCTATACTCAGCCTTGTCTCAGGATGGTAAATTGGTGGTTGAAGATATCCCTCTAGTGGTGTGGGGGCTGTGCTTTGGCAAAGTGGGTGGGGTTATATCTTTCCTGTGTGGCCCTGTCCGGGGGTGTCCTCGGATGGGGCCACAGTGTCTCCTGACCCCTCCTGTCTCAGCCTCCAGTATTTATGCTGCAGTAGTTTATGTGTCGGGGGGCTAGGGTCAGTTTGTTATATCTGGAGTACTTCTCCTGTCCTATTCGGTGTCCGGTGTGAATCTAAGTGTGCGTTCTCTAATTCTCTCCTTCTCTCTTTCTTTCTCTAAATAAATTTGATTTGATTTGATTTGACTAGACATCTTCCCCCTCAATACCACTATCAGATTAGGGACATAATGGAGACTAGACATCTACCACCCCGCTATCAGATTAGAGCCATAAAGGATTCTAGACATCTACCACCCCACTGCCACTATCAGATTAAAGCCATAACGGAGACTAGACATCTACCACTATCAGATTAGAGCCATAAAGGAGACTAGACATCTACCACTATCAGATTAAAGCCATAAAGGAGACTAGACATCTACCACTATCAGATTAGAGCCATAAAGGAGACTAGACATCTACCACTATCAGATTAGAGCCATAAAGGAGACTAGACATCTACCACTATCAGATTAGAGCCATAAAGGAGACTAGACATCTACCACCCCACTATCAGATTAGAGCCATAAGGGAGACTAGACATCTACCACCCCACTATCAGATTAGAGCCATAAGGGAGACTAGACATCTACCACCCCACAATCAGATTAGAGCCATAATGGAGACTAGACATCTACCACTATCAGATTAGAGCCATAAAGGAGACTAGACATCTACCACTATCAGATTAGAGCCATAAAGGAGACTAGACATCTACCACCCCACAATCAGATTAGAGCCATAATGGAGACTAGACATCTACCACTATCAGATTAGAGCCATAAAGGAGACTAGACATCTACCACTATCAGATTAGAGCCATAAAGGAGACTAGACATCTACCACCCCACTATCAGATTAGAGCCATAAGGGAGACTAGACATCTACCACCCCACTATCAGATTAGAGCCATAAGGGAGACTAGACATCTAACACCCCACTATCACTATCAGATTAGAGCCATAAAGGAGACTAGACATCTACCACTATCAGATTAGAGCCATAAAGGAGACTAGACATCCACCACTATCAGATTAGAGCCATAAAGGAGACTAGACATCTACCACCCAACTATCAGATTAGAGCCATAAGGGAGACTAGACATCTACCACAGTGCTTTCAGGGAGACTAGACAACTAATACCCACTACCACCATCATATGGTGAAAAATAAAATATAATCTTACTGTTCGCATACTTTTAATTTTGGGGGTCACTTCAAAATGTCCTAGTTTTTTTTTTTTAAAGAAAAGCAAAAAAATGTGTCAATTAAATCAACATCAAAACGGCAGATTTGTTATGGAATGTCTACATAGGTGTACAGAGGACCATTATCAGCAACCATCACTCCTGTGTTCCAATGGCATGTTGTGTTAGCTAATCCAAGTTTATCATTTTAAAAGTCTGATTGATCATTAGAAAACCTTTTTGTGATTATGTTAGCACAGCTGAAAACGGTTGTTCTTATTAAAAGAAGCAATAAAACTGGCCTTCTTTAGACGAGTTGAGTATCTGGAGCATCAGCATTTGTGGGTTCGAATCCAGGCTCAAAATGGCCAGGATCAAAGACCTTTCTTCTGAAACTCATCAGCCTATTCTTGTTCTGAGAAATGAAGGCTATTCCATGTGAGAAATTGTCAAGAAACTGAAGCTCTTGTACAACGCTGTGTCCTACTCCCTTCACAGAACAGCGCAAACTGGCTCTAACTAGAATAGAAAGAGGAGTGGGAGGCCCCGGTGCACAACTATGCAAGAGGACAAGTACATTAGAGTGTCTAGTTTGAGAAACAGACGCCTCACAAGTCCTCAACTGGCAGTTTCATTAAATAGTATCCGCAAAACACCAGTCTCATTGTCAACAGTGAAGAGGCGACTCCTGGATGTTGGTCTTCTAGGCAGAGTTCCTCTGTCCAGCGTCTGTGTTCTTTTGCCCATCTGTTATTTTTATTGGCCAGTCTGAGATAAGGCTTTTTCTTTACAACTCTGCCTAGAAGGCCAGCATCCCAGAGTCCCCTCCTCACTGTTGACATTGAGACTGGTGTTTAGCAGGTACTATTTAATGGAGCTGCCAGTTAACACAACGTGCCATTGGAACACAGGAGTGATGGTTGCTGATAACGGGCCTCTGTATGCCTATGTAGATATTCCATAAGAACATCTACAGTGTCCAGCTACAATAGTCATTTACAACATTAACAATATCTACACTGGATTTCTGATCAATTTGATGTTATTTTAATGAACAAAAAAAATTAGCTGTTCTTTTAAAAACAAGGACAATTCTAAGTGACCCCAAACTTTTTAACTGTAGTGTATATTTGTCGTCACTGGCCTACCCCATAATGTCAAAATGTAATTATGTTTTTCGAAATTGTTAAAAATTAATTCAAAATGAAAAGCTGAAATGTCTTGAGTCAATAAGTATTTAACTTTTAGTTTTTTATGGAAAGCCTAAATAAGTTCAGGAGTAAAAATGTCACATAACAAGTTGCATGGACTCACTCAGTGTGCAATAATAGTGGATAAAGGTCCGGAAGTTATTCTGAAAAGTACTTTCTCATGACTAAATGCTGCATTCTAAACAACTGGAAACTTGTAAATCTCTGACTTCAGTGCGTTCAAGACAACTGGGAACTCGTAAATCTCTGACTTCAGTGCATTCAAGACAACTGGGAACTCATAAATCTCCAACTTCAATGCGTTCAAGACAACTGGGAACTAGGAAATTTCCGACTCCAGTGCATTCAAGACAACTGGGAACTCGTAAATCTCCGTCTTCAGTGCTTTCAAGACAACTGGGAACTCGTAAATCTCCGACTTCAGTGCCTTCAAAACAACTGGGATGATGACCTGGCTAGCCAGTTACCAGCTAACACCAGACACAGATGAAAGGGAAAACATAAGTATATTGGCTATAGATTAATAGGGTAAACATAATTATATGTGCTGTCAACCTGCAGTCAAATTTTAGCACCAGTAGAGTAGCTAGTATCTGGCTATATAAACCACACCCATCTGCAAACATGCCAATATCCAATGTTGGTTACAAGGCAGTAATTATTTAAATTAGGTAAGAGAATATCATGTTACCATTGTTAAGGTGATGTCACCTTAGTCATGAATCCAAGTGTTTGACATAAGGGACAAGTAACTTTATGACTTTATCAACGTAAGAAGCAACAGTTATTTATCATACTTTGGTCTGGTTTCCTTCGAATACTTTCATGAAAAACATGATTTTAATGGACTACATCCTCTCTGTGCAACAACACATACAATCATCTTACTATTTACTTACTATGACCGATGTGGTTGTCCCACCTAGCCACCTGAAGGCGAATGCACTAACTGTGACTGTGGATAAGAGCGTCTGCTAAATGACTCAAATGGAAATCTTTAAAAGGTTCCTCAGTCGAGCAGTGCATTTCAAACACAGAATCAACCACAATGCCTAGCAAAGGAGGGCACCTTTTGGAAGATTTCTTTTATTTTTAGAAATAAGATAAGAGTATCCCTTTGAGCATGGTGAAGTTATCAATACACCCAGTCACTACAAAGACACAGGTGTCCTTCCTAACTCAGTTGCCGGAGAGGAAGGAAACTACCATTTGGTGACTTTAAAACAGTTTCATGTTCATGTTCATAAGGAAATCAGTCCATTTAAATAAATTCATTAGGCCCTAATTTATGGATTTCACATGACTGGGAATACAGATATGCATCTCTAGGTCACATGTACCTTAAAAAAGGTAGGGGCATGAGTTCTCATCTATATTATTCATAGCTGTCTATTTCCCACCATAGACCGATGCTGGCACTAAGACCACACTCAACCAACTCTGTAAGGCCATAAGCAAACAAGAAAATGCTCACCCTGAAGTGGTGCTCCTAGTGACCGGGGACTTTAATGCAGGCAAGCGTAAATCAGTTTTAACACATTTTTACCAGCATGTCACATGTGCAACCTTTACTCCACACACAGAGACGCGTACAAAGCTCTCCCCTGTCCTCCATTTGGAAAATCTGACCATAATTCAATCCTACTGAATCTTGCTTATGCATGAGAGCACCAGCTGTTCCGGACGACTGTGATCACGCTTTCCGTAGCCGATGTGGTCAACATTCACAAGTCCGCGGGGCCTGACGGATTACCAGGGCGTGTACTCAGAGCATGCGCGGACCAAGTGGCAAATGTCTTCACTGACCTGATCAAGTCTGTAATACCTACATGTTTCAAGCAGACCATTATAGTCCCTGTACCAAAGAATGCAAAGGTAACCTGCCTAAACGACTACCGTCCCGTAACACTCAACGTCGGTAGCTATGAAGTGCTTTCAAAGGCTGGTCATGGTTCACATCAACACCATCATCCCGGAAACCCTAGACCCACTCCAATTCGCATTCCGCCCCAACAGATGCACAGATAATGCAATCTCAATCGCACTACACACTGCCTTTTCACACCTGGACAAAAGAAACACCTATGTGAGAATGCTACTCATTGACTACAGCTCAGCGTTCAGCACCATAGTGTCCACGAAGTGCATCACTAAAATAAGGAACCTGGGACTAAACACCTCCCTCTGCAATTGGATCCTGAACTTCCTGACGGGCCGCCCCCAGGTGGTAAGGGTAGGCAACAGCAAGTCTACCACGCTGATCCTGAACACTGGGGGCCCTCAGGGGTGTGCACTTGCCGAACACGACTCCAACACCATCATTAAGTTTTCTGAAGACACAACAGTGGTAGGCCTGATCACCGACAACGATGAGACAGGGAGGAGGTCAAGGAACTGGCAGTGTGGTGCCAGGACAACAATATCTCCCTCAATGTGAGCAAGACAAAGGAGCTGATCATGGACTACAGGAAAAGGCGGGCCGAAGAGGCCCCATTAACATCAACAGGGCTGTAATGGAGCGGGTCGAGAGTTTTAAGTTCCTTGATGTCCACATAAACAATCTATCATGGTCCAAACACACCAAGACAGTCGTGAAGAGGGCACAACAAAACCTTATCCCCCTCAGGAGACTTGTCATGGATCCCCAGATCCTCAAAAAGTTCTACAACTGCACCATCGAGAGCATCCGGACCGGTTGCATCACTGTCTAGTATGGCAACTGCTCGGCATCTGACCATAAGGAGCTACAGAGGGTGGTGCGTACGGCCCAGTACATCACTGGGGCCAAGCTTCCTGCAATCCAGGACCTATGTAATAGGCGGTGTCAGAGGAATGTCCATGACATTTTCAGAGACTTCAGTCACCCAAGTAGTAGACTGTTTTCTCTGCTACCACACGGCAAGCAGTACCAGAGCGCCAAGTCTAGGACCAAAAGGTTCCTTACAAGCCATAAGACTGCTGAACAATTAATCAAATGGCCACCGGACTATTACATTCCTCCCCATTTGTTCTGTACACTGCTGCTACTCACTGTTTATTATATATGCATAGTCACTTCACCCCTACCTACATGTACAAATTACCTCTAACCTGTACCCCCCGCACACTGACCCGGTACCCCCTGTATATAGTCTCGTTATTGTTATGTTATTGTGTTACTTTTTATAAATTTTGACTTTATTTGATAAATCATTTCTTAACTCTTCTTGAACTGCACTGTTGGTTAAGGGCTTGTCAGTAAGAATTTCACGGTAAGGTCTGCACTTGTTGTATTTCGGCGCATGTGACAAATAAAGTTTGATTTGATAAGGAAATCAGTCAATTTAAATAAATTCATTAGGCCCTAATTTATGGATTTCACATGACTGGGAATACAGATATGCCTCTCTTGTGACAGATTTTTTTTAAATGGTAAAAAAAATGGTAGAGATGTGGATCAGAAAACCACTCAGTATCTGGTGTACCCAACAATTGCCTTATGCAGCATGACATGTCCTTGACATAGAGTTGATCAGGCTGTTGATTGTGGCCTGTGGAATGTTTTCCCATTGGCTATGAGAAGTTACTGGAAATTGGCGCTAACTGGAGCACGTTGATCCAGAGCATCCCAAACATGCTCAATTTGTGACGTCTGGTGTGTATGCAGGCCATGGAATATCGACATCCACGTCATCAGCGTCCGGGGAACAGTGGGTTAACTGCCTTGCTCATTGGTAGAACGACAGATTTTTACCTTGTCAGCTCGGGAATTCGATCCAGCAGTACGTGAGGGCTGGGCTCCCCGCTTGTGCCATCAAACCCCTTCAACTTATACAGAACGCTGCAGCCCGCCTGGTCTTCAAACTTGACAAATTCTCCCATGTCACTCTGCTCCTCTGCACACTTCACTGGCTTCCAGTCGAAGCTCGCATCCACTACTAGACCATGGTGCTTCCCTACGGAACAGCAAGAGTTCCTGCTCCTCCCTACCTTCAGGCTCTGCTCAAACCCTACACCCCAACCTGCGCACTCCGTTCTGCCGCCTCTGGTCTTCTCTGTCCTAGCACCCCAATGGTGGAACCAGCTTCCCCCTGAAGCTAGGGCAGCAGAGTCCATGCCCATCTTCTGAAAACCTCTTACCTCTTCAAAGAGTATCTTAAATAATACCACAGCACCCCCCACACCAAAAAAAGCCTTTTGTGAACATTCGCACTTCACTCTTTCCCTCTTACTAGTTGTGACTTTGCTGATAGCTACATTACTTAAAACCTTTCGTGACTAGGGGGCAGTATTTTCATTTTTGGAAAAATAACGTTCCCGTAGTAAACGGAATATTTTGTCAGGATAAGATGCTAGAATATGCATATAATTGACAGCTTAGGATAGAAAACACTCTAAAGTTTCCAAAACTGTAAAGATATTGTCTGTGAGTATAACAGAACTGATGTTGCAGGTGAAAGCCTGAGAAAAAATCCAATCCGGAAGTGCCTCATGTTTTGAAAGCGCTGCGTTCCAATGCGTCCCTATTGAGCAGTGAATGGGCTATCAACCAGATTACTTTTTCTCCGTATTCCCCAAGGTGTCTACAGCATTGTGACGTAGTTTTACGCATTTATGTTGAAGAATACCCGTAGGGGGCTACATTGCGCAGGTGGTCACCTGATGCTCCCAGAGTGATTCTTGCGTAAAATACAGAGGTAGCCATTATTCCAATCGGTCCTACTGAAAAACGAATTGTCCCGGTGGATATATTATCGAATAGATATTTGAAAAACACCTTGAGGATTGATTATAAACAACGTTTGCCATGTTTCTGTTGATATTATGGAGCTAATTTGGAATATTTTTTTGACATTTTCGTGACTGCAGTTTCCGGGCGATTTCTCAGCCAAACGTGAAGAACAAACGGAGCTATTTCGCCTACAAAAATAATATTTTGGGAAAAAATAAACATTTGCTATCTAACTGCGAGTCTCGTGAGTGAAAACATCCGAAGCTCATCAAAGGTAAACAATATAATTTGATTGCTTTTCTGATTTCCGTGACTAAGTTACCTGCTGCTAGCTGGACAAAATGCTATGCTAGGCTATTGATACATTTACACAAATGCTTGTCTAGCTTTGGCTGTAAAGCATATTTTGAAAATCTGAGATGACAGGGTGATTAACAAAAGGCTAAGCTGTGTCTCAATATATTTCACTTGTGATTTTCGTGAATAGGAATATTTTCTATTAATATTTATGTCCGTTGCGTTATGCTAATTAGTGTCAGTCAATGATTACACTCCCTCATGCGGGATGGGGAGTCACTAGAGGTTATTAATTTAGGAAACATTTACTTACTCTGACTGATATGATTGTCATACCTAGCTAAGATTAATGCACTAACTGTAAATCACTCCGGATAAGAGCATCTGCTAAATTACTATAATGTAAAGTAGCAGCCTCCAAGTTGGAAAGAACATGTGCAATGGATTACGGTCATTGTAGTTAATTACCACATTTTTTGTGCTGAACTAGGTTAAATATTTGGTCAATGAAAACTACAAACTCCCTTCAGCCTAGAGTCCCAAATTGACTTGATTGCTCTCCTGAATGATTTGATTTCTCTCCAGAGAAAATGCACATTGGGAAAAAAAAAGAACTAAATGGGAACCCCCCCCCCCAACGAAAAGACTGTTTGGTTAATCACTCAGCACTATTACACTTTTTTTTGCCTTTACCTCCCTCTCACCTCATTTGCTCACATTGTATATAGACGTATTATTGACTGTATGTTTGTTTTACTCCATGTGTAACTCTGTGTCGTTGTATGTGTCGAACTGCTTTGCTTTGTCTTGGTCAGGTTGCAGTTGTAAATGAGAACTTGTCCTCAACTTGCCTACCTGGTTAAATAAAGGGGAAATAAATAAATAAAAATGTCTGGACTCTCTAACTCACCAGGTTTGTTAGCACCTCTCCTGGTTAAATAAAGGTGAAATAAAATAAATAAATACGTTAAGGTATTTATTAGTTGACTAGTCCTGAGCCATGACTGTTGTGTAGGAGTCTACAGCCATGTCGCAGGCAGGGCAACTACAACTAATGTTAGCTAGATCGGATGACACAGTCAATAACACTAGCTAGGTTAGCTAGTTAGGTCATTGGGATTACGAAATTGTAAAGGAAGCAAAACGTGATGTGCTTTTACCAACTTTATAGTTACTGATAGTTACCCTTAATAACACTCAGGCACGTCAGCTAAATGATTGAACACAACATTTTACGTGATTGACCACACTCCCGCACAGTAGGTGGCAGCATGCACAAATGTGTGAGTTTAACGGGATATTTTCTAAATAAAGGCTGACCAGTATTGCCAATTTAGCAACTTTATCGCTAGCTATATTTAGCGAGTTTTAGACCCCTTCAGTGACTTATTGGTAAAAGATTGTGACACCAAGGGTTTCATTCTATAGCATTTAATAGCATTCGGCGACTTTATCCCACTCAATTCTGAAGCGAGCGGGAGAGGTTAGAGTACCGGCCAGAGTATATCGACTGGTGAACGTACTAATATTAACAAGCTAACTAGCGACTGTTAGCCAGCCGGCTAGCTACTGTTAGCCGTTTCACCTTCGATTGTGCCCTTTTCCGGTAGTATTATCATAGTAATCTACATGAAGTGTGTTCTCTGCTAAATGCGGTAGCGGACTAAACTCCACGGCGAAGGAAGTTTCTGATGAACTTCCTCCTTTACCTCATAGCTAGCCGGCTATCTACTGTTAGCCAGCCAGCTAGCTACAGTTAGCCAGCCGGATAGCTACAGTTAGCCAGCCGGCTAGCTACAGTTAGCCAGCCGGCTAGCTACAGTTAGCCAGCCGGCTAGCTACAGTTAGCCGGCTAGCTACAGTTAGCCTGGCTAGCTATGAGGTAAAGTAGGAAGTTCAGCAGAAACTTCCTTCGCCGTGGAGTTTAGTCCGCTACCGCATTTAGCAGAGAACACACTTCATGTAACGGTAACTAAAACAATCATGATTAACGTTTACCTCAAACTTCAATGCTGTTGCAGTTGATTTATTGGTTTCGTTTAGTGCCAATGTGAAGAATACAGTTTTAAGTGCAATTGTTATTTAAACGTTTCATATTTATTATTACAATTGTACTCCGTGCTCCTCCATCGACACGGTTGCCAAGTTGTGCAACATTGAACTTTTTCAGGTGGAATAACAAGGAAAGATGGTGGATAGATAAGACAGTTTCCTCAGGCCATTTACCGTTCCAAAAATGGCCGCTGTTCCTGTCTGTGTAAGTGGCCGTTTCCTCTCTCGGGAGAGCATACGTTTTCCTGCGTGAGCTCAAAGGTTCCTCCATAATATCTGGAATGTTCACGCGAGAGAAGGAACAGCGGGAACAAAATTGACTATTTAGTCAAAAAAAAAAAAAATATGAAAAATTGATTTAAAAAAAAGCTTTTGGTTTTTAATTTAAGGTTAGAGTCAGGCATAAGGTTAGCAGTGTGGTTAAGGTTTAGGATTAAAATCACATTTTTAAAGAAGATCAATTGAAAAAATATTTTGTTAACCAAATTCGACACTATCATTGACATCTATAAAAAAAAAAAACAGTCCGTGCTGCCAGGGATCCTTGGGACGTCCATCCTACCCCAGTGAAGTTTAAATGTAACATGGTAAGAGGTATGAGTTAGTTTAGAGTAGCGGCGTCACAAGTATTCCGGATAGAACTGACCATACAAAAACTCCTCGCATGGTGAGCAAACAAAACGCTTCCTGCAGGAGAAGACCTATTTTAGGCAGAGTTGTTCCTCTCGCTTCGCCTCTTCCTCTCTGGTCAGGTTTAAAATCTTCTTCTGTGAGGTTTATCGGTGGTTGGAATCCAACGTTACGGTACATAAACGTCACCTAGGGTACTGGAGTGTTGGACAGAGACAGGACGAACTAAATCCAACCCGCCAGCCCCGGTTCCCTTAAAAAGAAAAGATAACAAAATATGAGACCAGTGCTTACCATTTTTGTAATTTGTTATAGGCTGCTTTTAAGGACACGTAAATGTGGCTATTTTGGCCAACATCCATCCTTTATTGATGGGGGGAACAGAGGGTTAAATACACAACACTTAATGAGGGAAATGAGAACCAGGTGTGTAGGAAAACAAGACAAAACAAATGGAAAATTAAAAGTGGATCGACGATGGCTAGAAGACCAGTGGTGCCGACCGCCGAACGCCGCCCGAACAAGGAGAGAAAGTCATGACAGCCCTATAAAAAACACTCACAAAATTTGAGTTTGCTATTCACAAGAAGCATTGACTGATGTGAACCATGCCTCGAACAAAAGAGATCTCAGAAGACCTAAGATTAAGAATTGTTGGCTTGCATAAAGCTGGAAAGGGTTACAAAAGTATCTTTAAAAGCCTTGAGGTTCATCAGTCCACGGTAAGACTGTCTATAAATGGAGAAAGTTCAGCACTGTTGGTACTCTCCCTAGGAGTGGCCATCCTGCAAAGATGACTGCAAAAGCACAGAGCAGAATGCTCAATGAGGTTGAGAAGAATACTATAGTGTAAGCTAAAGATTTACAGAAATCTCTGGAATATGCTAACATCTCTGTTGACGAAAAACCATTGCTGGACGTCTGAAGTTTGAAAAAGTACACCTGGATGTTCCACAGGCAAAATATTCTGTGGACAGATGAAACTACAGTTGAGTTGTTTGGAAGGAACACACAAACCTATGTGTGGAGAAAAAAAGGCACAGCACACCAACATCAAAACCTCATCACAACTGTTAAGTATGCTAGAGGGATCATCATGGTTTGGGGCTGCTTTGCTGCCTCAGGGCCTGGACAGCTTGCTATCATCGCCGGAAAAATAATTTTGCAAGTTTATCAAGTCATTTTGCAGGAGAATATAGGCTATCTGTCCGCCAATTGAAGCTCAACAGAAGTTGGGTGATGCCACAGGACAATGACACAAAACACAGAAGTAAATCAACAACAGAATGGATTCAACAGAAGAAAATACGCCTTCTGGAGTGGCCCAGTCAGAGTCCTGACCTCAACCCAATTGAGATACTGTGGCATGACCTCAAGTGAGCAGTTCACACCAGACATCCCAAGAATAGTGTTGAACTCAAACAGTTTTGTAAAGAGGAATGGTCCAATATTCTTCCTGACCGTAGTGCTAGTCTGATCCACAACCACAGAAAATGTTTGGTTGAGGTTATTGCTGCCAAAGGAGGGTCAACCAGTTAATAAATCCAAGGGTTCACATGCTTTTCCCACCCTGCACTGTGATTGTTTACACGGTGTGTTCAATAAAGACATGAAAACGTATAATTGTTTATGTGTTGTTAGTTTAAGCCAACTGCGTTTGTCTATTGGTGTGACTTAGATGAAGATCAGATCAAATTTTATGGCTAATTTATGCAGAAATCCAGATATTTCCAAAGGGTTCACATTTCTATAACCATGTAATATTATCCTGGTATCGTTACCAGACCAATGTAAACAAATGCTGTTTCACCTTCGATTGTGCCCTTTTCCGGTAGTATTAACATAGTAATCTGTTGCATTAAGTTAGTAAAAATATAAACCTGTTCGTTTAACAGATCTAGCACCTTCAAAAAGTTGGTGCTGTCTCATCAGCGCAATAGTCAAAACTAAGCTGCAATCCACTTTAATGACTGGAGGACTGTTCCACGTAATGGAAACTGTCACGCCCTGATCTGTTTCAGTTGTATCCTGCATTAATAACTGTCCAATATTTGATTCAGTTATTTAAATATGACTCCATTCTCAATACATTATTCCAGTAGGCAATTGAGGCAAGAGACAACGTATTACATTGAAATTGCCTCACTATTTATTTTGAATGAATTCACTTTTCATTTTGAACTAAGCAAGCTGTTAAAACGTTCAGTTTACGTCTCAAACAAACACTATCTGTCCAGGCAAAGCATACCAATACTTGAATTACAATCAGAAACCCATATTTTAGTAAATATCATAGGCCAAATGCTATTAAAATGATGAAGAAATCCTGCAAAACACCCAATTAGAATGGTTTATAGTCTTAAGATCTGGCACATAATAACGACCCAATTCCCAGAAAAGAGCCCTATAAGTCCACAGAGATTCTCACATGTGTCTCCGCAGAGATTCTCACATGAGCAAAAGGAATAGATTGCGCCTTGTAATAAAAGCAAATTATCTTTTCTCAAGCGGCATATTTAAATTATTTTACTACATCACAATAGCTTCATCATTAGTTTGATGGAAACCCTAGATTTACGATGTTATAAGTTACGTCGTGATTCCATCTTAATTTAAAAAGGTTTATTTAATAAATCAGTGAGAATGGTCCAGATCTAGGATCAAGGTGGAGAAGACAGTGAGAATGGTCCAGCTCCAGGGAGAGACAGGATCAAGGTAGGGAAGACAGTGAGAATGGTCCAGCTCCAGGAAGAGACAGGATCAAGGTGGAGAAGACAGTGAGAATGGTCCAGCTCCAGGGAGAGACAGGATCAAGGTAGAGAAGACAGTGAGAATGGTCCAGCTCCAGGGAGAGACAGGATCAAGGTAGGGAAGACAGTGAGAATGGTCCAGCTCCAGGAAGAGACAGGATCAAGGTGGAGAAGACAGTGAGAATGGTCCAGCTCCAGGGAGAGACAGGATCAAGGTGGAGAAGACAGTGAGAATGGTCCAGCTCCAGGAAGAGACAGGATCAAGGTGGAGAAGACAGTGAGAATGGTCCAGCTCCAGGGAGAGACAGGATCAAGGTAGAGAAGACAGTGAGAATGGTCCAGCTCCAGGAAGAGACAGGATCAAGGTGGAGAAGACAGTGAGAATGGTCCAGCTCCAGGGAGAGACAGGATCAAGGTAGAGAAGACAGTGAGGGTGGTCCAGCTCCAGGACGAGACAGGATCAAGGTAGAGAAGACAGTGAGGGTGGTCCAGCTCCAGGGAGAGACAGGATCAAGGTGAAGAAGACAGTGAGGGTGGTCCAGCTCCAGGGAGAGACAGGATCAAGGTGGAGAAGACAGTGAGAGTGGTCCAGCTCCAGGGAGAGACAGGATCAAGGTAGAGAAGACAGTGAGAATGGTCCAGCTCCAGGGAGAGACAGGATCAAGGGAGATTAAGGTTAAGAGTTTGGAGCAGTTACTGTGCCAACAGAAATTGTATTTGAATTCCATAATTTAGCATTTCTTTATTATATATATTTTTAATGTGTGTACTTTTAACCTCCTTTTTTCCCCCATTTCCTGATATCCACTTGGTAGTTACAGTCTTGTCCCATCGCTGTAACTCCCGTATGGACTTGGGAGATGTGAAGGTCAAGGACCATGCGTCCTCCAAAACACAACCCTACCAAGCCGCACTTCAAGACACACTTGCTCGTTAAACCCGGAAGCCAGCGGCACCAGTGTGTCGGAGGAAACACTGTACAACTGGTGACTGAAGTCACCGTGCATGCGCCTGGCCCACCACAAGGAGTCGCTAGATCTGATATAATCTGAGATACACAGTGTGAAAGCTCTTCAGGTGACAATGTTTCCGTTGTAACGTCTTTATCACAAAATTGACATAATTTTTCCATATTCCATCTCTCATCATCCCCCCCCCCCTGTTCTATCTGAAGTATCACTACTCTGTTCTATCTGAAGTATCACTACTCTGTTCTATCTGGAGTATCATTACTCTGTTCTATCTGAAGTATCACTACTCTGTTCAATCTGAAGTATCACTACTCTGTTCTATCTGGAGTATCACTACTCTGTTCTACCTGAAGTATCACTACTCTGTTCTATCTGAAGTATCACTACTCTGTTCTATCTGAAGTATCACTACTCTGTTCTATCTGAAATATCACTACTCTGTTCTATCTGAAGTATCACTACTCTGTTCTATCTGAAGTATCACTACTCTGTTCTATCTGAAGTATCACTACTCTGTTCTATCTGAAATATCACTACTCTGTTCTATCTGAAGTATCACTACTCTGTTCTATCTGAAGTATCACTACTCTGTTCTATCTGAAGTATCACTACTCTGTTCTATCTGGAGTACCATTACTTTGTTCTATTTTAAGTATCACTACTCTATCTGAAATATCACTACTGTGTTCTAACACAACAGACATCCTGTTAGTACAAGTATAGTCCTGAAATATTTCAGTGAATTGTAATTGAGCTGAGCTTGACATCTTCTGCTCCGTGACTGTGTAGTGTGTTCACCAAAAGCTGATGATGATTTGTAAATATGTTGCTAAGTCAATATTTGGTCATGTCCTATTAATGCTTCATTAGCGATCTGAGAACTTTGAAATGATTGAGAGGTGGAGTTGGTGATGATACGTTTCCTCCAACCAAAAACAAATAATTTGTAGACACACCCCAGAGCTTGAACAACTGTCGGACATCTATGAATGCTTCCCAAGTGGCACCCTTTTCCCTATATAGTGCACTATTTTAGACCAGAGCCCTATAGAACCCTATTCCCTATATAGTGCACTACTTCTGACCAGGGCCCTATAGAACCCTATTCCCTATATAGTGCACTACTTCTGACCAGAGCCCTATGGAACCCTATTCCCTATATATAGTGCACTACTTCTGACCAGAGCCCTATGGGGGCTGGGAGGTAGGGTTTTATTTGGGATTCATCCTACAACTTTGTGGTCTGGTGGTGAGTCCTGGCTGTGAAGCAGACTGTGTCCATAATAAGACTAACACAAACTTTCATCCCTCTTCTCCAATAACAGGCCATGAAACATGACAGTTGAAGTTTTTCACACTGAAGTTCCAACAAGTTAATGTCATCAGGTTTGAAAGGTTTATTTGAACATCTTTGAACATATGCAGAACATACATACAGTTTGATGTCATACAATATATTAAAAACCATTAGTCATTAAAAGGCCCAATCCTTCATTTGAAAAGAACTAAACGGCAGCCCCGTCACTTGGTTTGCTATAAAAGCTGAGGGATAGGGCTGGAGAAACGTAACCACTCAAACACGTCTGTGGCATAGGTGGCTGTAAATATCACAGACTGGCCCTTTAAAGATTAATGAAACAATCTAAGATTCTGTAGAATGTTGATGAGTCTGTCCATTCATCACAGTTTAGATAAGGGTTTACTGTAATCAATATGTGCCCAAATGGCACCCTATACCCTATACCATACACGAGGACTCTGTTCACTATACACTGAATGTGCAAAACATTCCTAATATTGAGTTGCACGTCACCTTTTCGCTTTCAGAACAGCCTCAATTCGTCAGGCCATGGACTCTACAAGGTGTTGAAAGCGTTCCACAGGGATGCTGGCCCATGTTGATCCCAATGCTTCCAACAGTTGTGAGAAACACAAGGGAAACTGTTGTGCTTCCAACAGTTGTGTCAAGTTGGCTGGATGTCTTTTGGGTGATGAACCATTTTTGATACACACAAGGGAAACTGTTGTGTGAAAAACCCAGCAGCGTTGCAGTTCTTGACACAAGCCGGTGCCCTGGCACCTACTACCATACCTCGTTCAAAGACACTTCAATATGTTGTCTTGCCCATTCACCCTCTGAATGGCACACACACACAATCCATGACTCAACTGTCTCAAGACTTAAAAATCCTTCTTTAAACCGTCTCCTCCCCTTCATCTACACTGATTGACGTGGATTTAACAGGTGACATCAATCAGGGATCACAGCTTTCACCTGGAGTCTTATTGTTATGTACACTCATTGTATAGGGAATATGGAAACTTTTGGGACGTACCCTACATATCAGGAATATCGATAGTTACCTAGGGATTATTATAATTAATACATTACACAATGTCAATTACAGTAAAGGTAATCCTACCTCTGACAGACAGACAAACAGAAAAATGGTAACACCTAAAGTTTGATCAGTCCCCTCCTTAGATACAGAATCAACTATCCCAGCATCATCGAGGTACGTCCTGGCGTGTAGTAGTTTAAAGGCAGGCACCTGGTGCCTCACGGTATCAGTAGGAACAGGAAGAGTACCTGACCAGGTGGACCAGGACGACTCGTTAGAAGAACCATCATGGCACTCCAATGGGTGAAGCCGTGGATCGCTCTGGTCTTCGGACTATCTGCTGCACATTCTGAGACTGGTAAGACAAGATATGATGAAATACATTTTAATATCGCTTTAGGATAAGTCATGTAGCATAGTTGAGGAACTAAAGAGGAGCTGGGTTAGAAGCAAAATAAGACTTGTTCCCTGTCTATTTCCAGTTATGATTCCAGACATGACTTCCATTGGGAGTCTATATGATTCCAAACTGCAAATCGTATCAGGTAATTTGTGTTGTTGAATATATGTCACCAAATACTCAAATATCTATATTCTACTCTACTGTTATATTATACATCTTATTTTCAGACATGAATGCTGCAACAATACTGTACATTTCCCCCCATGCAGCAGGAGCAAGTCCCACTCATAACGGGCAGGTCTGCAGCACATGGGGTAACTACCACTACAAAACCTACGATGGAGACCTCTTCCAGCTGCCCTACACCTGTAACTACGTGCTGTCGTCGTTGTGTAAGAGAAGCAGCGGCTACGAGGCCTTTAACATAAAGCTGCAGCGCGGGGAGGTAGATGGGCTGCCAACCATCACCAAGGTATTCCTTTGTGATCAGTCCTTTGATTGTTTTACATTTCACTATTGATCAATTGTTTTTAAATTTCACTATTGATTAATTGTTTTTAAATTTCACTATTGATCAATTGTTTTTAAATTTCACTATTGATTTAATTGTTTTAAATTTCACTATTGATTAATTGTTTTACATTGCACTATTGATTAATTGTTTTTAAATTGCACTATTGATTAATTGTTTTTAAATTGCACTATTGATTAATTGTTTTTAAATTGCACTATTGATTAATTGTTTTAAATTTCACTATTGATTAATTGTTTTTTAATTGCAGTATTGATTAATAGTTTTTATTGCTCTATGATCTTAATGTAAGGTGACCTTGAGGGTCCTGAACGGCGTCTGTGAAATAAAATGTCCTACTATTATTATTATTAAGGTTTCTTTGAAGCTGGATGGAACCTTCGTGGAGCTGGCCAACGGTAACGTCAGCGTCAACGGATTACAGTGAGTTCCCAGTCTAGTCAACAATGGATCTCAGATGTGGAAAACCATTGGCTCTTAGATGTGTAAAATACATAGTAATACAGGAAGTAAATGATACTGGGGTTTGTTATAACTTATCTACATCCAATGGGATTCATTTAATTCAGAGATCACTTTTTTTAGTTTAGTTTAAAAACGAGATTGGAATGAATTTATTTTCACTTCACCTGCATTCAGTTGATACTTTTGTGCAAAGACTTGAGGTAAAATACATAAGTTTAAAAAAATGCATCATCATTAATCTCATCTTGAGATCAATCTTTTGCTGTTTTAACATAATCTACATAATGTCAGTTTCAACCGGCAACAGTGAGTTCATCCGTGATCTAAAAGCACTCAGAGGTCAAACTCTTCTTCTGAAGTTCAGTTGATGTGCATTTACAGATGAAAGTTACCAAGCTGAAATTCCATTTGATGAAATCCTATACAGACATTATTACCTGGTACAGTCTCAACAGGGGAGGAAGAGAAACACAAAGAAAATACTGTAAAGGACCATTTTGACCCTTGTTGGAATACAGACTCTCCTCTCTGATGAACACTATTGTTTTGTCCCTCTAGGGTCACCATACCGTTTGGTCAGTTTAACGTCTTCATTGAGAGGAGCGTTTCCTATGTGAAGATCACAGCCAAGCTGGGGTTAGTCGTCATGTGGAATGAAGATGACTCCCTCTGGGTATGTGTTCAGAATGCTTACTCATTTCCATACGTCTTCTGTTACACTACAGTGATATGTGGTTGTTTCACCTGCTTTGGTTCAATACACTGATTGTAAATCACTCTGGGGGAAAAGGGGAACTGTTGAGATAAGAGTGGGAACATCAGTGTTTGGGGAACTGTTGGGATAAGAGTGGGAACATCAGTGTTTGGGGAACTGTTGGGATAATAGTGGGAACATCAGTGTTTGGGGAACTGTTGGGATAAGAGTGGGAACATCAGTTTTAGGGGAACTGTTGGGATAAGAGTGGAAACATCAGTGTTAACCTCTGTTGGGATAAGAGTGGGAACATCAGTGTTAACCTCTGTTGGGATAAGAGTGGGAACATCAGTGTTAACCTCTGATCACTACTTTGGATTAGGGCACATGAGGCTCTTGTTGAAAGTCGTGTACTATATAGTGAATAGGGTGCCATTTGGGGGGACAGTATGGAAGAGCTTATTAGTTTAACGTGTCTAGGACCGGGGTTCCGCTAGCGGAGCACCTCGCCAACAGCCAATGAAATTGCAGGGTGCCAAATTCAATCAACAGAAATCTCATAATTCAAATTCCTCAAGCATACAAGTATTTTACACCATTTTAAAGATGCAATTCTAGTTAATCCAACCACAGTGTCCGATTTCAAAAAGGCTTGTCGGCGAACGCAGAACATATCATTATGTTAGATCAGCAAATAGTCACAGAAAGCATACAGCGATTTTCCAACCAAAGAGAGGAGTCACAAAAAGCAGAAATAGAGATAAAATGAATCACTAACCTTTGATATTCTTCATCAGATGACACTCCCGGGACAACATGTTACACAATACATGTATGTTTTGTTTGATCAAGTTCATATTTATTTCCAAAAGCCTCAGTTTACCTTTGGCTTTGCCTCAAAAACATCCGTGAATTTGCACAGAGCCACATCAATTTACAGAAATATTCATAATAATCATTGATAGAAGATACAAGTGTTATTCAGAGAATTAAAGATATACTTCTCCTTAATGCAACCGCTGTGTCAGATTTTTTTTTACTTTACGGAAAAAGCAAACCATGCAATAATCTGAGTACGGCGCTCAGAGACCAACACAACCTAAACGGATATCCGCCATGTTGGAGTCAACAGAAGTCAGAAATAGCATTATAAATATTCACTTACCTTTGATGATCTTCATCAGAATGCACTCCCATGAATCCCAGTTCCACAATAAATGTTTGATTTGTTCGATAAAGTTCATCATTTATGTCCAAACACTTCCTTTTTGTTAGCGCTTTTAGCCGAGTATTCCAAATTCATGATGCGCGATCACAAGGAGCAGACGAAAAGTCAAATAATTAACGCGCATGGTCAGCTCTTGGCGCTCTGGGAGAGACCTTACTCAATCCCCTCTCATTCGCCCCCACTTCACAGTAGAAGCATCAAACAAGGTTCTAAAGACTGTTGACATCTAGTGGAAGCCAATATGACCCCATAGACACTGTGTATTCGATTGGCCAAGAGTTGAAAAAATACAAACCTCAGATTTCCCACTTCCTGGTTGGATTTTTCTCAGGTTTTCAGCTGCCATATGAGTTATGTTGTACTCACATACATCATTCAAACAGTTTTAGAAACTTCAGAGTGTTTTCTATCCAACTTTTCATCCAAACATAAAATGTCTGCCCCCTTTCCATAACATGTTAATCAGTTCACAGAGTGTGATTAGATCAGAAGTCACAATATTGTCTCAATAATAATAATCCCGTAAAAAATCTCAGTGTACTCATACATCATAACCTCAGACTGAAACTAATTTGCAAAGCAGAAAGACCAGTTTTCAGACAACTCACATTCAATTTAATGACGAAAAAATCATGAATATGATGCTTCATTTTATTATTAATTTAAAATGCAGGAAAGAAAAACAACATAAGAGTTTAAATGGTTTTAACAACATGATGAGAGTTTAAAAGGTTTTATCAACATGATGAGGGTTTAAAAGGTTTTATCAACAGGATGAGGGTTTAAAAGGTTTTATCAACAGGATGAGAGTTTAAAAGGTTTTAACAACATGATGAGAGTTCAAAAGGTTTTAAAGGGAAGAGTGCATGTGCAGGAGAGGTAAAAAACAGAGGGGATTGTAAGACACCTCCCCTGTCAGATGTTTATAAAACACAAACCAACAAAAAATAGAATCCTGATTATTAAAACAGAGAAACAAATAGTTGGGAAGATTCATACAGTGAATGTATTTGTTTTTGTTGTTCAGATCCAATACATTTCATATCAGACCAGAATAAAACTACAGTGAGGTTTCATATTGTAGATATATTGTAGACATGACCCCTAATCCGCATAATTCACTTTATTGAATAACCACTTGGGTATACAGTAAATTAAACAATAAATAATATTAGCAAAGTCCTGTGCACACTTTTGAATTTTTTTAGGAGGCCTAATGCTCTGTATTGATCCCATCTGTATGTACCTAACCTGAAGTACAGCACCTGTTTTGTGTTAACCTCCCACTCCTTGTACTCAGCGTCATATGCCAAACATAGGGATATCAAATCAAATTAGTGTGTGAAATGTACATATATATGAACTGATGTAGGTGCATGGCCAGCTAGCTGTATGTGAAATGTACATATATATGAACTGCTGTAGGCAGCTAGCTTGCAATGCATTAACACTCAGTTATCTTCCATTGGTTTTATAGGTGGAGCTGGACTCAAAGTTCCAGAGTGTGGTTAGATCAGAAGACACAATGTTGTCTCAATATCTATTGACATTGTAGAGAGTAAATACTGTTTGTATCATCGTTCCCCTTCGTGTGTACATAAATAATCCCAGTGTACTCAGACATAACCTCAGACTTAAACTAATTTGCAAAGCAGACAGACAGTTTTCAGACAACTCCCATTCAATTTAATGACGAAAACATCATGAATATGATGCTTTATTTTATTATTTAAAAAAATGCACGGAAGGAAATACAAAACAACATGATGAGAGTTGAAAAGGCTATAACAACATGATGAGAGATTAAAAGGTTTTATCAACAGGATGAGAGATTAAAAGGTTTTAACAACAGGATGAGAGTTTAAAAGGTTATAACAACAGGATGAGGGTTTAAAAGGTTTTAACAACATGATGAGAGTTTAAAAGGTTTTATCAACAGGATGAGAGATTAAAAGGTTTTATCAACATGATGAGAGTTTAAAAGGTTTTAACAACATGATGAGAGTTTAAAACGTTTTAACAACACGATGAGAGATTACAAGGTTTTATCAACAGGATGAGAGTTTAAAAGGTTTTAACAACATGATGAGAGTTTAAAACGTTTTAACAACACGATGAGAGATTACAAGGTTTTATCAACAGGATGAGAGTTTGAAAGGTTTTAACAACATGATGAGAGTTTAAAAGGTTTTAACAACATGATGAGAGTTTAAAAGGTTTTATCAACAGGATGAGAGTTTGAAAGGTTTTAACAACACGATGAGAGTTTAAAAGGTTTTATCAACAGGATGAGAGTTTGAAAGGTTTTAACAACATGATGAGAGATTAAAAGGTTTTATCAACAGGATGAGAGTTTAACAGGTTTTAACAACATGATGAGAGTTTAAAAGGTTTTATCAACAGGATGAGAGTTTAAAAGGTTTTAAAGGGAAGAGTGCATGTGCAGGAGAGGTAAAAAACAGAGGGGATTGTAAGACACCTCCCCTGTCAGATGTTTATAAAACACAAACCAACAAAAAAATAGAATCCTGATGATTAAAACAGAGAAACAATTAGTTGGGAGGATTCATACAGTGAATGTATTTGGTATTGTTGTTCAGATCCAATCCATTTCATATCAGACCAGAATAAAACTACAGTGAAACAGGTTTCATATTGTAGATATATTGCAGACATGATCCCTAATCCGCATAATTCCCTTTAATGAATAACCACTTGGGAATACAGTAGAGAAAACATTGAATAATATTAGCAAAGTCCTGCGCACACTTTTGTATTTTTTTAGGAGGCCTAATGCTCTGTATTGACCCTATCTGTATGTACCCAACCTGAAGTACAGCACCTGTTTTGTGTTAAGCTCCCACTCCTTGTACTCAGCGTCATATGCCAAACATAGGGATATCAAATCAAATTCTATTGGTCGCATACACATATTTAGCAGATGTTATTGAGGAAGTAGCGAAATACTTGTAGCACAGGTACAAGGAGTGGAATGTTAGCATAAACAGACTGGTACCCAGGCAGGAACAAAGAGTTGAATGTTAGCATAAACACACTGGTACCCAGGCTAGAACAAAGAGTTGAATGTTAGCTTAAACAAACTGGTACCCAGGCTAGAACAAGGAGTGTAATGTTAGCATAAACACACTGGTACCCAGGCTAGAACAAGGAGTGGAATGTTAGCATAAACACACTGGTACCCAGGCTAGAACAAGGAGTGGAATGTCAGCATAAACAGACTGGTAACCTGGCTAGAACAAGGAGTGTAATGTTAGGATAAACACACTGGTACCCAGGCTAGAACAGATGAAGCATGTGAAATGTACATATATGTGAACTGCTGTAGGTGCATGGCCAGCTAGATATATGTGAAATGTACATATATGTGAACTGCTGTAGGTGCCTCAACAGCTAGCTTGCAATGCATTAACCCTCAGTCTTCTTCCATTGGTTTTATAGGTGGAGCTGGACTCAAAGTTCCAGAATCAGACATGTGGGCTGTGTGGAGACTTCAACGGAGTCCAGAACGAGTTCATTAGAAATGGTAAACAAAATCACCAAATGTCTTAGAGGGGCGGATTACACTCCTGTTCTGCTTATGAATGTGTGGGTTCAATCTATGGGTTAGGAAGGGGTTATAAAGTATTTTTCTAGGTACCATTTTAAGAAAGGGTTACCAAAAACACAAAACACATGATGACAGAGACTGTTTGTAAGGGGAAATAAACAGGTAAGATATAACCGTGTCTCTTTTCCTACAGATGATTATCTGAAGACAATCGACTATGGTGATATTTGGAAGATGAATGGCCAAACAGAAACCTGTACAGAAATCCCTGTTCACACTGAGCAGTGTGAAGACCAGGTATTTACAAGTCTAGAGCTGAGCTGAACATTTAAGATTTCTTATTTACTTACTTATCTTTTACTAGCGTTTAAGAGCAGTTGGAGGCCACGGGAGGAGTGTTGCATTTAAGATTTCTTATTCATTACATTGAAACATGACTATTAGTTTAAAATACCAATATCGTCATCATCATGGCTGACATTTGATCAGTACATCATTTTATTTTATTTATGTATTTGTATTTCACCTTTATTTAACCAGGTAGGTTAGTTGAGAACACCTCTATTTAACCAGGTAGGTTAGTTGAGAACAAGTTCTCATTTACAACTGCGACCTGGCCAAGATAAAGCAAAGCAGTGTGACACAAACAACAACAACACAGAGTTACACAGGGAATAAACAAACATACAGTCAATAACACAATAGAGAAAAAAGTTTATATACAGGCAATAAATAGGCCATAGTAGTGAAATAATTACAATTTAGCAATTAAACAATGGAGTGATAGATGTGCAGAAGATGAAAGTATAGATACTGGGTTGCAAAGGAGCAAAACAATAAATAACAGTATGGGGATGAGGTAGTTGGATTGGGCTATTTACAGATGGGCTATGTACAGGTGCAGTGGTGGGTAGTATATGGGGCTTTGGTGACAAAATGGATGGCACTGTGATAGACTGCATCCAATTTGCTGAGTGTTGGAGGCTATTTTGTAAATGACATCGCCGAAGTCAAGGATTGGTAGCATAGTCAGTTTTACCAAGGTAGGTTTGGCAGGATGAGTAAATGATGCTTTGTTGCGAAATGCGAAGCCGATTTTAGATTTAATTTTGAATTGGAGATGCTTAATGTGAGTCTGGAAGGAGAGTTTACAGTCTAGCGAGACACCTAGGTATTTGTAGTCGTCCACATATTCTAAGTCAGAACCGTCCAGAGTAGTGATGCTGGACGGGCGGGCAGGTGCGGGCAGCGATCGGTTGAAGAGCATGCATTTAGTTTTACTTGCATTTAATAGCAGTTGGAGGCCACGGAAGGAGAGTTGTATGGCATTGAAGCTCATCTGGAGGGTAGTTAACACAGTGTCCAAAGAAGGGCCAGAAGTTTACAGAATGGTGTCGTCTGCGTAGAGATGGATCAGAGAATCAAACCGTCTGTTGCCTCTAGTAATTCTTCTTCATCCTTTCAGACCAAACTTTGTGAGCAGCTTCTCACCAGTCTTGCCTTCAGTAGCTGTAAGGACCTGATTGCCACAGACTCCTTCATCAAGGCCTGTGCAGAAGACATGTGTCACTGTGGCAACAGCAGCAGCAGTGTCACCTGCGCCTGTCCCACCCTGTCAGAGTACTCCCGCCAGTGTGCTCACGCAGGGGGGAAACCCCAGGAGTGGAAGACCGACCAGTTCTGCTGTAAGGGAACATTATTTGCATTACACATCCTTTTTGTTTTTATTCTAGATTGTTTGTTTGTATTGCTCTGTTGGTAGTTTGGATGTGGGGAAAAAAAAACTCAGCCACAGTTATACTGTAACTCAAAGTAAACACTTTTGATATGCAATAATGCTTTGCCTTAGGTAATCTATAGTGTCTTCTTCTTTGACATGCTTGTATTTACATTTATGTGACTGAAAACTGAGGAGCAAATCCCAATTTTCACTTCCAATGATGTCAATAGAAGAATACGTGAAAATGTGAAGTAATGACGAGTCAGAAACAGATTTGTGACTGGTTATTTGTGTCGAGCAGTGGAGACGTGTCCTTTAAGCATGCAGTACCAGGAGTGTGGTAGTCCCTGCACTGATACCTGCTCCAACCCAAAGAGGAACCAGCATTGTGAGGAACACTGCACCGACGGATGCTTCTGCCCTGCTGGTACATGCACTCATTACTGAATACAACATCATATGTCAGCTATGTAACCATTTTAAAGTAGCTGAATACAACATCATATGTCAGCTATGTAGCCATTTTAAAGTAGCTGAATACAACATTATATGTCAGCTATGTAACTATTTTAAAGTAGCTGAATACAACATCATATGTCAGCTATGTAACTATTTTAAAGTAGCTGAATACAACATCATATGTCAGCTATGTAACTATTTTAAAGTAGCTGAATACAACATTACATGTCAGCTATGTAACTATTTTAAAGTAGCTGAATACAACATTATATATCAGCTATGTAACTATTTTAAAGTAGCTGAATACAACATCATATGTCAGCTATGTAACTATTTTAAAGTAGCTGAGTACAACATTATATGTCAGCTATGTAACTATTTTAAAGTAGCTGAATACAACATTATATGTCAGCTATGTAACTATTTAAAGTAGCATTTAAAATATTCAATGCAATCTCACCGACAGAGATTCTGCCCTGCCTACTGCACACTCACTGATTATAACAGAGATGGGACCAAGTCTCAATTTTGCAAGTCCTAAGCAAGTCTGAAGTCTTAATTTTTGAGTTTCATTGCATGTCCTAAGTCATAATGGGTAAGTCCCAGTTCGAGTCAAGTCACAAGTCCCTTATTTTGGGTTGAGTCCTCAAGTTAATGGTTAAGTGTTTTATGCCAATTTCATTGCAACTGCAATACATCAGTGATTTTTGGCCCCACATGTTTTACAACCCCCCCCCCCCTCCCTACTACCACATAGTCTTTGAAACCAAATGGTTTTTGGGACTGATAATGCCCTGATGCAGAGGTGCACCACAGGTCCCAGAGTGGTGGGGCAAATCATTTTTTCCTGGGGCCCAGAGCTTTTCCTAATCTGGTAACCTAACCCAGGTATACATCAGGACCCTCCCTATAAGATCTGACAGTGATTAATTAGTAGTTGTGAAAAGGTATTTTTATGGGCAATGATGGGAGTGGGACCAGATTTACATTTTTAGCAGGTGCTCTTATCCAGAGCGACTTACAGGAACAGTTAGGGTAAGTGCCTTGCTCAAAGGCACACTGACATAATTTTCACCTAGTCAGGTCAGGGATTCAAACCATTGACAACCATTGTGAAGACTGTATTAACTGTATCAACCAGGAAGACTGTATTAAAACTCATATCAGTGATGTGGCTATTTAAACCAGGAAGACTGTATTAAAACTCATATTGGTTATGTGGATATTCAAACCAGGAAGGCTGTATATAACCGTGATAACAGTTAGGTGGCTATTTAAACCAGGAAAAGGTTAAAGGTTACATAGATTGGAAGAGTAGCCTTATTGTGGGACTGGAGATTTCGTTATTTGATCAAAGTTCTGCAACAGATGTACCGTAGTAATTAAGATACTGATCTACATGGATCAATGTATTTTATGAGATAAGGAAGGACTAAATATATTTAATGTCATTTATGGGATCAGCTGACTAAATGTATTTAATGTCTTTATGGAACCAGGTGACTACATGTAATGTATTGAATGTAAGTCATGGGATCAGCTGGCTAAATGTATTGAATGTAAGTCATGGGATCAGCTGGCTAAATGTAATGTATTGAATGTAAGTCATGGGATCAGCTGGCTAAATGTAATGTATTGAATGTAAGTCATGGGATCAGCTGGCTAAATGTATTGAATGTAAGTCATGGGATCAGCTGGCTAAATGTAATGTATTGAATGTAAGTCATGGGATCAGCTGGCTAAATGTAATGTATTGAATGTAAGTCATGGGATCAGCTGGCTAAATGTATTGAATGTAAGTCATGGGATCAGCTGGCTAAATGTATTGAATGTAAGTCATGGGATCAGCTGGCTAAATGTATTGAATGTCTTTCTCATAGGAACCGTGTTTGATGACATCACTCAGACTGGCTGTGTAGCTGTGAACCAGTGCTCTTGTCTCCACAACGGACATTCTTACCTTCCTGGACAATCATTCTCAAGGACATGCCACAAATGGCAAGAGCTGCATTGCGTTTATATACACTGAATTGTTGTGTGTGTTGATCCGGGTGTGATGAGGCTAAACTGACTGTCTCTCTCCGTTAGTACCTGTATCCAAGGCCAGTGGAGTTGTATGGATCTAGATTGCCCTGCTACCTGCTCCATAGTGGGAGGTTCCCACATCACCACCTACGATGGGAAAGCCTACACCTTCCATGGAGACTGCTCATATGTCCTGTCCAAGGTAGGAATCTACCCTACTGTATGGAGACTGCTCATATGTCCTGTCCAAGGTAGGAATCTACCCTACTGTATTGGAGACTGCTAATATGTCCTGTCCAAGGTAGGAATCTACCCTACTGTATTGGAGACTGCTAATATGTCCTGTCCAAGGGAGGGATCTAACCTACTGCATGGAGACTGCTCATATGTCCTGTCCAAGGGAGGGATCTAACCTACTGTATGGAGTGATATCAGTGGCAACAGAAATATTGAATAAAAATTAGATTTCTTCATACAAATGCAAAGTGATTCAATTCAGATTCCATGTCATTTGGCACTAATATGACTCCATGCTGACACATACTGTATGTTTAGTAGATTTAACTCCTAACTCGCTAGCGAACATGTACTGGCCCACGAAGCGGCCACATCCGGCATAGATTGCGGACGACAGCTGGCAGCCACTTGCATTGGAGGTGCTTATACATACCATTGCCATCACTATCCATATTAATCTCAAATACTTTTTAATCAAGTTGAACCATAATATACAGTGCCTTCAGAAGGTATTCACACCCAATAATGGCTGTGATAGGAGGAAACTGAGGATGGATCAACAACATTGTAGTTACTCCACAATACTAACCTAATTGACAAGTGAAAAGAAGGAATCCTGTACAGAAGAAAAACATTACAAAACATGCATCCTGTTTGCAACAAGGTACTAAAGTCATACTGCAAAACATGTGGCAAAGCAATTCACTTTTTGTCATCAATAGAAAGTGTTATGTTTGGGGCAAATACAATACAATACAACACATTACAGAGTACCACTTCATATTTTCAAGCATAGTGGTGACTGCACCATGTTATGGCTGCATCATGTTATGGGTATGCTTGTAATCGTTGAGGACTGGGGAGTTTCAGTATAAAAGATACATGGGAGTTAAGCACAGGAACAATCCTAGAGGAAAACCGGGTTCATTCTGCTTTCCATCAGACACTGGGAGACAAATTCACCATTCAGCTGGATGATGACCTAAAACACAAGGCCAAGTATACACTGGAGTTGCTTACCAAGATGACATTGAATGTTCCTGAGTGGCCTGGTTACAGTTTTGACTTAAAAATCAGTTTTAAAATCTATGGCAAGACTTGAAAATGGATGTCTATCAATGATCAACATCCAACTTGACAGAGCTTGAAGAATGTACAACAATAAATAATTGCAAATATTGTACAATCCAGGTGTGCAAAGCTCTTAGCAACTTACCCAGAAACACTCACAGCTGTAATCACTGCCAAAGGTGATTCTAACATGTATTGACTCAGGGGTGTGAATGCTAAAATAAATAAGATATTTCTGCATTTCATTTTCAATAAATTAGCAAACGTTTCTAAAATCATTTTCACTTTGTCATTAATGGGCATTGTGAAAAAAAAACAATATTTAATCCATTTTATATTCAGGCTGTAACACAACATGTGGAGTAAGTCAAGGAGAGTGAATACATCCTGAAGGAAATGCATGTATGTGTTACCTTGACGTTACCGTCATACCTAGACGTTACCGTCATACCTAGACGTTACCGTCATACCTAGACGTTACCGTCATACCTACGTTACCGTCATACCTAGACGTTACTATTTTCAAGTTGTTTAGGTGTTATAATTATTTCAGCTCTGCCCAAACTTGAAAACGTCTTGCCCAACACGTGAAGGATGAAAAGGGACAATTACTTTTTAGTGTTTTATTATAATTTTTTATTTTTTTTGATGCCATTTGTTGAATATGTTGAAACAGTTGATTTGTTGAATAGAGTAGTTGAATGACAGAGGAATAGGTGTAACGGATGCTAAACGGCTAGCTTAGTTAGCGTGGGCGCTAAATAGCGTTTCAATCAGTGACGTCACTTGCTCTGAGACCTTGAAGTAGTAGTTCCCCTTGCTCTGCAAGGGCCGCGGCTTTTGTGGAGCGATGGGTAACGATGCTTCGAGGGTGACTGTTGATGTGTGCCGAAGGTCCCTGGTTCGCGCCCGGGTCTGGGCGAGGGGACGGTTTAAAATTATACTGTTACATAGGGAATAGGTTGATAACCTTAAACAGAGAATAAACCTGCATTATTTTACACAGCAACAAAGCATGGCTTTGAATAAAGTAAACGTTGAAACAATTTAATCTAGCACTTCAAGCAATTACTTCTGCAGTCAGAAAATATCCACAAAAAAGAAGTCACCACTCCTACCGGAGTTAAACATGTAAATTGTGCTAAGCACTGGATGCAACATAATACATAATTCCAAACATTACATACCAGTTCCGTCAACAGGGTTGAACAATGAGCTGTTTGTATGTTGAGGACCCAAGCAAAGCTAAGCCCAAACATTTTATACCCATGCTTATCTGCCAGGTGCGCATGTAAAAGTAGTCCCTCCAGAAATCCTGGCTCAATTTTTTTAGTTCCAACCATGTTTTTGGGTTATCTGCCCTCTTGAGGCCTGGAGTTCTTTAAAGGAAGAGCTGCCATTGTGCTCATGTTTTGAGTGTTCTGTTTTTTGACGCAACAACTATCAACCCATAACTTTACTGTCATACCTTAACTTTACTGTCCTACCTTAACGTTACTGTCATACCTGTTGCCGATTGTTCCCAGCAAACCAACGAGACTGCTTTCACAGTCCTGGGTGACATAGTGAAATGTGGGAAGACGGACATTGAGACCTGCCTAAGATCTGTAACCCTGGTGACTCCAGAGTCCACGGTAAGTTAGCCAGTCCGTGACTCGTATCACCACTTCAGGGTTGGAGTAAATTACATTTCATTTCCAGTCAATACAGGCAGTCCACTGAATTCCAATTCCAATGCTCTTCATTGTTTTTCAGTGAGGAACATTTGGAATTGGAATTAGGTTTTCTTTCTGAATTGACTGGAATTGACTCCAACCCTGTTCCACACTCCTTATCACCAAGGGAGTCGTTTTAACTCAAGTTGTAATTTGTCACTTGCAGATAATCGTCATCGAGGCCAGTGGAAGGGTCTTTGTCAACAAGATGTTTTCTCAGATGCCGCTTTTCATGGGTGAGTGACTGATTGATGGCTGCTTGAGAAAAGGGATACAAAGATGTGATATCTGTCTATTTTTGTAGTCATTGAACAGTATAAATGTATGTTTGAAACCCTTCCCATGCAGTACGTACTGTACCAGAAGTTGTCTCTTTCTTTCGTCTTTCTTTCCTTGTCTAGCAGCATGTAACACCATAAGCATCCCACAATAGGGAAGTGGGAGCTAAAAGTTCATGGTAAACCAGATTGTAACTAGAACTTGTGTATATTTTCCACAGCTGATGTAAGGATCTTTCAGCCCTCTACGTTCTACATCGTTGTGCATACCTCTTATGGGCTCCGTCTAGAGGTCCAGCTAACACCTATAATGCAGGTCTACATCGTAGCTAGCAGTTCACACAAAGAAAAAACCCAGGGTATGTTTCTCTCTGCTCATTTAAAGTCTTGGTGGAAAGATAATAGTTTTTGGGTTGTTGAGAAGCGCTATATAAATCTCATGCATTGTAATTATAAAAGATGATTGGTTATCAAACTACTGTTAATGTAACGTGTGCCACTATACCACTTGTTTTGAGGGGTTCGGTCAAACCTCACCTGAAACAATTATTAATAAACTAATGATACTTGATGCATTGCATCTTCAGTCAATGTTAGTTCAAACCACCTGTTATAATGTTTTGTACCTCTTATCCAGGTCTTTGCGGAGACTTTAACGGCGTCCGCGCTGACGACTTCAGAACCATCAATGGACTGGTGGAAGGAACCGCTGTGACGTTCGCCAACACTTGGAAGACCAAAGCAAGCTGTCCTGATGTGGCACAGAACTTTGAGATCCCATGCAGTCTGAGTGTAGAGAACGGTACTCCTTCGACCTCTTTTAAAACACTAACGTGTCTCTTATGCAGCGGTTCTCAAACTAGGGGTCACGACCACATGTGGGATCACCTTATATGAAAATGGGGTCTCGGGAGAATTTCCAAAATACAAAAAAATATACACACTGAACAAAAAATTTACGTAACAGGAAAGTGTTGGTCCCTATGTTTCATGAGCTTAAATAACAGATCCACATTTTCCATTAGCACAAACATTTTAAGATCAAGAAGCTGATTGAACAACATGACAATTATACAGGTGCACCTTGTGCTGGGGGTCAGAAAGAATGTCACTCTAAAATGTGAGGTTTTGAGGGAGCGTACAATTGGCATGATAACTACAGGAATGTCCATCAGAGTTGTTGTCAGAGAATTGAATGTTCATTTCTCTACCATAAGCCGCCTCCAACATAATTTTAGAGAATTTGGCAGTACGTCCATCCGTTTATGGCGTTGTGTGGGCGAGCAGTTTGTTGAGGTCAACGTTGTGAATAGAGTGCCCCATGGTTGCGGTGGGGTTATGGTATGGTAGGCATAAGCTACAGACATATTTTTCTTCACATTTCACATTGTTGCCGTCGTGAAAATTTTCTAAATGGTGTCGTGGGACAAAAAAGTTTGGGAACCCCTGGTCTAATGAAACAAACCAAAACACGCTTCAGCCCAGGTTGAGCAAAAAGAGAATCAGCTTTTTCTACTAGTAGTAGAAAAAGGATCACTCTGTGTACAGATCTGAGTTTATTATCTAACTAACCATTTGTATTTTTTCATTATGTTTCGGCGTAGAGAGCCTTTATCAGAGCCTTGGAATACTTTTTGGGGATTACACTCACAAATGTCTACTGAGATGCACAGTAAAGCCTAGATAAAAACTATTTGTACTTTGTTACATGTTGCTAATATCTCATGTTTTACAGAGAGATATGCCAAGTACTGGTGCTTGATGCTGTCAGATCGTGAAGGAATATTTTCCCAATGCCACACTGAGATCAACCCAAATTACTACAAGGAAGTAAGTATGTTGATGTTAAAATGCTCTTTAATTACAGAGTTATCCCAAAGCTCTAAGAATATATATTTATTTAAACGATAATTTAAGACGTTCTATATCAAATAATTATATAATATTAATTTCATTTATCTCAAAACATCTAATCAGAATTTTGTAATACTATTGTCCTGTGCTTGTGTTTAAAAAAAAAAAATTATTCATTATCACATCTCATAACTGAACTTTCATCTTCTTCTGTTTCTTCTTCTCTCCCTGTAGATCTGCCTATATGACAGTTGTAACTGTGAGAGGAGTGAGGAGTGCATGTGTGCTGCGGTCTCCTCCTACGTCCATGCATGTGCTGCTGCAGGCGTCCTGCTCAGTGGATGGAGAAACACCACCTGTGGTAAGATAACATCAGAGATACTGAATGTATTTATTTATTAATTAATGAAGGGTTCCCCTCCTATTTACCCACGGTGTCCAGGGTTCACCCTCCTATTAACCCACGGTGTCCAGGGTTCACCCTCCTATTAACCCACGGTGTCCAGGGTTTACTCTCCTATTTACCCACAGTGTCCAGTGTTTCCCCTCCTATTAACCCACAGTGTCCAAGTGTTTCCCCCCCATTAACCCACGGTGTCCAGGGTTTACCCTCCTATTAACCCACGGTGTCCAGGGTTTACCCTCCTATTAACCAAACGGTGTCCAGGGTTTACCCTCCTATTAACCCATGGTGTTCAGGGTTTACCCTCCTATTAACCCACAGTGTCCAGGGTTTACCCTCCTATTAACCCCCGGTGTCCAGGGTTTACCCTCCTATTAACCCACAGTGTCCAGGATTTACCTTCTTATTTAAAAACAAAATACCGCAAAACATATAATTAAATGTTGAATCACCATACTGTTTTCCACAGGGAAGTACTCCTCTAGCTGCCCTGACACGATGGTCTATGACTACACCATGACCAGCTGTGACCGCACCTGTCGTTCACTGAGCCAAACAGACTTCACCTGCCAGGTATATTTACATGGACATCTCATTACTATTGCATGTGTTTGCTATTATTATTATTGTTTATTTTATTAATGTCTTGTTGTTTTGTATGTTGTTGTTGTGCTGTTGTTGCTGTTGTTGTTGTCTTGTTGTTGCTGTTTTGTTGTGGTTGTGTATCTTCTTGTTGTTGTGGATGTTGTTGTTGTCTTTGTTGTTGTTGTCATGTTGTTGTGTATCTTCTTGTTGTTGTGGATGTTGTTGTTACTGCAGACATGCCCAAAGTAATTTCCCCTCATGGATAAAACACTTTTAATTGAATTGAACAGTTAGACCATGTGACTGTGGACGGCTGTGGCTGTGCCGAGGGAACCTACCTGAACGACCAGGGAGAGTGTGTCCCTGCCTCACGCTGCTCCTGCTACAATGGAGGCACAGTAGTACCCCCTGGAGAGGTCACCAGGATCTATGGGGCTACATGGTAAGGACTTGGTTGGCATGTGAAAGAAAATCTCTGAAAATATGATGGTCTTCTCTGTTGTGGCTCTATTAAAATATTTAGAAATCAACTGTCTTCTGATAAAGTCTTGGTTTGCTTCAAGAGGCATGCTAAACCATGCTTATTAACCCCCTCCTCTTGTACCCCTCTTCACCACCCAGCTCTTGCAGACAAGGGAAATTAAGCTGTACTGGAGAACAACAACATTTATGTGAGTACTCTGAAATTCAGAACACCAAATTTAGCAAATCACTTCACATCCAAGACTCTGTAGTTTAATCCCTACTAACCTATAAAGCCTACTTTTGTTCCCTACAGCCTGTGAAGAACCAATGGGTTTCTTCAACTGTTCTAGTGCAGGGCCCGGAGCCAAGGGCTCAGAGTGCCAGAAGAGCTGTCAAACACTAGACAGTCACTGTGTAAGTCTACAATGGGACATGCCTTACAACACGTTAATAAAACATGCCTTACAACACGTTAATAAAAACATGTCTTACAACACATTAATAAAACATGCCTTACAACAAGTTAATAAAAACATATATTGCAACACATTTTAATAAAAACATACAAGGACAATGTTATGTTAACACAGTGACAGATTGATCAAATTATTTATTACCTTGGACAAAGCTAGGCCCAGGATCCCAAACGATATCCTCCGATGAGATTGACTTTTTAGAAGGTTTCTGTTTGAGCAGACTGTAACGTTTATAGAGAACCTGATCTCCATGAACATCAAAGAGATCATCTTTAAAAGTCATCCTTGTGTCTTTTCAAATGTCCACATCTTATTCCCTGGAGGGTGGAGGGACATTCAGGCACATAATGTCCACATCTTATACCCTGGAGGGTGGAGGGACATTCAGGCACATAATGTCCACATCTTACACCCTGGAGGGTGGAGGGACATTCAGGCACATGATGTCCAACTTAAATTCATGTCAGTCCTTCCCTGATTCATTGTGTTATAGATCAGTGCAGAGTGTGTGTCAGGCTGTGTATGTCCTGATGGTCTGCTGTCTGATGGAAACGGAGGATGCATCAAGGAAGACCTATGTCCCTGTTCTCACAATGGAGTCTATTACCAACCTGGACATGTGCTCAAAGTAGACTGCAATACCTGGTAAAATCAACTTCTATCCCTCTTCTTCTTCTTCTTTGGATATGTCAAATGCTTCCCTCTAAAATCTCCCCTTGTGATTATGTTTGCATCATTGTAGCACTTGCGAAGGCAGAAAATGGCAGTGTACCAATAAGCAGTGTGATGGGATGTGTGCCATATATGGAGATGGGCATTTCATCACTTTTGATGAGGAAAGGTTCACTTTCAATGGAGATTGTGAATACATTCTTACTCAGGTAGGGCAATAATCATTTGTATTTATGATTTTCTTTGTATTTTATTAAAACCCCTACTTTATGTATGATGCACATATTTTCTAATTATGATTAAGATGAAGTAATAATGATAATAACTAAGATGTTTTCTGATTGTGAATTTGAAAACATCCTGCAGGACTACTGCAGCAACAATCCAAACGGTACCTTTAGAGTGATCACAGAGAACATTCCCTGTGGAACAACCGGCACCACCTGTTCCAAGGCCATCAAGCTCTTCTTGGGGGTAGGAACTACTGTTCATAAACAGCTTCAGACATGCATTAATAGACAAGTCTGGACATTTGACTCAATGTCGACGCCGGTGGCTGTGAGTGGAATTGCATGCTGAACTCTGGTTGCACTTATCTCGTCCCCCCCCATGCGTTTTGTTAGCACACTAGATTGACAGGATTAATTCTCGGGCAGATTTGATAGCAGCACAAAAATCACCCCTATGTATTTGGTTTGGGTTAGCTATGTATTAGGGTTAGGGTTAGCTATGTGTTTGGGTTAGTGTTAGCTATGTATTTGGTTTGGGTTAGCTATGTATTAGGGTTAGGGTTAGCTATGTGTTTGGGTTAGGGTTAGCTATGTATTAGGGTTAGGGTTAGCTATGTAATAGGGTTTGCTATGTATTAGGGTTAGGGATAGTGTTAGGGTTAGGGTTAGTGTTAGTGTTAGCTAACCCTAAACCAAATACATAGCTAACACTAACACTAACCCTAACACTATCCCTAACCCTAATACATAGCAAACCCTATTACATAGCTAACCCTAACCCTAATAAATAGCTAACCCTAACCCAAACACATAGCTAACCCTAACCCTAATACATAGCTAACCCAAACCCAAATACATAGCTAACACTAACCCTAATACATAGCTAACCCTAAACCAAATACATAGCTAACACTAACCCTGGATAGTATAAAGCCCAGCACCACCACAGTGTTACCCTGGATAGTGTTAAATCCAGCACCACCACAGTGTTACCCTGGATGGTGTAAAACCCAGCACCACCACAGTGTTACCCTGGATGGTGTAAAACCCAGCACCACCACAGTGTTACCCTGGATGGTGTAAAACCCAGCACCACCACAGTGTTACCCTGGATGGTGTAAAACCCAGCACCACCACAGTGTTACCCTGGATGGTGTAAAACCCAGCACCACCACAGTGTTACCCTGGATAGTGTTAAATCCAGCACCACCCCAGTGTAAACCTCTCTACTAGTATTACATTAGCAATGAACTCTTTCTGTTTCTGTCTTTCAGAGCAATGAGATCATACTAGCAGATGAATCTGTAAAAGTGATCAAACAAGAGAACGGGGTTGACGTGCCATACCAGGTCCACTCTATCGGTCTCTATGTTGTTGTTGAGGCTGAAAATGGCCTGATCCTCATGTGGGACAAGAAGAATAGCCTGTTCATCAAACTCAGCTCTACCTTCCAGGTGAGTGACTAGAATAGGACATTTTGAACCAGTGATTGCACTGTATCTTTGTATAGCAATTGCATTGGCTTCCAAAACAATGTGATGTTTGATTATCTACTTCAAGTTATTATTTCTAAATGTTGAATTTCCTTCCAGGGCCAAGTGTGTGGTCTGTGTGGAAACTACGACGGTAATGGAAAGAACGACTTCACGTCCAGAAACCAGGAAGTGGTTGTTGAAGCTCTGGAGTTTGGGAACAGCTGGAAAGTGTCACCCAGTTGCCCCAACGCTGATGTCATAAAAAACCCATGCACTTTAAAATCATACAGGCAGTCCTGGTCTCTGAAACGCTGCAGCATCATCACCAGTAACGTTTTCTCAGCCTGCCACTCACAGGTACAGTACACAGCAGATACTATTCAATGTAGATTCAATACCAAAGTTGTTAGGAAGTCGACGTAGTCTATATAAACGAAGATCAAAAGACACACATATACAGTAAATACTTCAATAGAGACGACAGCAGATACATTCAATAGAGACGACAGCAGATACATTCAATAGAGACGACAGCAGATACTATTCAATATAGATTCAATACTTTATTGCCATACCAACCGAAGTTGTTAGGAAGTCGACGTAGTGCAGCTGATATAAACGAAGATAAAAAGACACACATACACTGTATACAGTAAATACAGCCATTTGGAATAACCTATACATTCAATAGACAGTACAGCAGATACATTCAATAGATAGTACAGCAGATACATTCAATAGACAGTACAGCAGATACATTCAATAGAGACGACAGCAGATACATTCAATAGACAGTACAGCAGATACATTCAATAGAGACTACAGCAGATACATTCAATAGAGACTACAGCAGATACATTCAATAGAGACTACAGCAGATACATTCAATAGACAGTACAGCAGATACATTCAATAGAGACGACAGCAGATACATTCAATAGACAGTACAGCAGATACATTCAATAGAGACTACAGCAGATACATTCAATAGAGACTACAGCAGATACATTCAATAGAGACGACAGCAGATACATTCAATAGACAGTACAGCAGATACATTCAATAGAGACTACAGCAGATACATTCAATAGAGACTACAGCAGATACATTCAATAGAGACGACAGCAGATACATTCAATAGAGACTACAGCAGATACATTCAATAGAGACTACAGCAGATACATTCAATAGACAGTACAGCAGATACATTCAATAGAGACGACAGCAGATACATTCAATAGACAGTACAGCAGATACATTCAATAGAGACTACAGCAGATACATTCAATAGAGACTACAGCAGATACATTCAATAGAGACGACAGCAGATACATTCAATAGAGACTACAGCAGATACATTCAATAGAGACTACAGCAGATACATTCAATAGAGACTACAGCAGATACATTCAATAGACAGTACAGCAGATACATTCAATAGACAGTACAGCAGATACATTCAATAGACAGTACAGCAGATACATTCAATAGAGACGACAGCAGATACATTCAATAGAGACTACAGCAGATACATTCAATAGAGACTACAGCAGATACATTCAATAGAGACTACAGCAGATACATTCAATAGACAGTACAGCAGATACATTCAATAGAGACGACAGCAGATACATTCAATAGACAGTACAGCAGATACATTCAATAGAGACTACAGCAGATACATTCAATAGACAGTACAGCAGATGCATTCAATAGACAGTACAGCAGATACATTCAATAGACAGTACAGCAGATACATTCAATAGACAGTACAGCAGATACATTAGAGACTACAGCAGATACATTCAATAGAGACTACAGCAGATACATTCAATAGAGACTACAGCAGATACATTCAATAGACAGTACAGCAGATACATTCAATAGACAGTACAGCAGATACATTCAATAGACAGTACAGCAGATACATTCAATAGAGACGACAGCAGATACATTTAATAGAGACTACAGCAGATACATTCAATAGACAGTACAGCAGATACATTCAATAGACAGTACAGCAGATACATTCAATAGAGACGACAGCAGATACATTCAATAGAGACGACAGCAGATACATTCAATAGAGACTACAGCAGATACATTCAATAGACAGTACAGCAGATACATTCAATAGACAGTACAGCAGATACATTCAATAGACAGTACAGCAGATACATTCAATAGAGACGACAGCAGATACATTCAATAGAGACGACAGCAGATACATTCAATAGAGACTACAGCAGATACATTCAATAGACAGTACAGCAGATACATTCAATAGACAGTACAGCAGATACATTCAATAGAGACTACAGCAGATACATTCAATAGAGACTACAGCAGATACATTCAATAGAGACTACAGCAGATACATTCAATAGACAGTACAGCAGATACATTCAATAGACGGTACAGCAGATACATTAGAGACTACAGCAGATACATTCAATAGAGACTACAGCAGATACATTCAATAGACAGTACAGCAGATACATTCAATAGACAGTACAGCAGATACATTAAATAGACAGTACAGCAGATACATTCAATAGACAGTACAGCAGATACATTCAATAGACAGTACAGCAGATACATTCAATAGACAGTACAGCAGATACATTCAATAGACAGTACAGCAGATACATTCAATAGACAGTACAGCAGATACATGCAGTCGGCAGGTTAAAACAAGCTGTCTGTACAAAGGCTATGACTTGTGTATCTTGGCTACATTGCTATTTACATATGGTGAAAATTTTAATTTTCTGTTAAAAGTCTAAGCCGTTGGGGGTGGGGGGGGGGGGATTACATATGGAATTGTTTTAAGATGGTCATACCATTGATCATTTAGATGTTTCATTTGGAATTTTAGGACCGTTTAGGTTTCAAACATACATATGTAAAAATAAATATTGTGAAATACTGAATTTGGCCTTTACCACTACAGGCCATAACAACACATTCATGAATGGCAAAACAGACAGTCAAAAACACATCGTAAGGAATAAGGTTTCAAAGTGTAAGGTTTCGAAGTGTCTGTCGTCTAGGAGATTTAAGAAAGATGATGACGGGTTGCTTCACTGGCTCTTTATTATTTTATTTATTATTATTTATTGTCATATTGAGGGTTAACAGCAACAGATTACAAATGCAAATGCCACACTCGAAATCAACTCTAGATCTTTTATCTGTTTACTTGTAAATGAACTAATGAGGGAATAAGACACACCTGGCCATGGAACAGCTGAGCAGCCAATTGTCCAATTACTTTTGGTCCCTTAAAAAGGGAGGGACCACGTATAAAAAGTGCTGTGATTCCTACACTGTTCACCCGATTTGGAGGTAAATACCCTCAAAATAATGCTGAAGTCTGCACTTTCATCTCCTATTTAGTATTTAATGTATTTATTTAATTTAACTCCAATATGCTAAAATAATAACTTGGTCAATGTCCAAATATTTATGGACCTGACTGAAGTTTTACATGTAGCCCATATCAGATTGGCGCATTAACCACTGATGTAGGCTCTGAAGATGCAATGCTCATTTCCTGTCCTTTACATTTTTGGGTAGTTGTCATGGTAATGGCAGGTCATGTGCAAAACAACCATTTTAGAGCAAAAACATCAGATCTGAGCATCCAGACAGAGACCGCATGGAGAATTGGGTTTGAATCAGGATTGAGATCCACATATGGAAGTGGTATAAATCAGAGCTCAAAAGATCAGATTCCATTTTTTTTTTTTTTTTTTTTGCTGTTTACACAAGATCAATTGGTATCAGATATGCATTGGTGAATGATCTGAATTGGACTGCCTGTGTAAACGCAGCCAAAGTGCCACTGCGTAAGTACAATAATATGGTTGGCTTCAACAATAGTTAATACACAGTAACTCACAGCCTCAGGGTCAATAAGGCTTCAACAAGAGTTAAGGGGCTACGCCAGCGGGACACCTGTCGACAACTTCCGGTGAAATTGGAGTTTGCGCTATCCAAATAAATAATCATACATTTATGGATATTAAACATTTCCGTACATACAAGTGTTTTATATCAGTTAAAAGCTTAACATCTTGTTCATCTTACTGCATTGTCTGATTTACAATATGCTTTACAGCGAAAGCATGCCATGTGATTGTTTGGGGACGGTGCCCCACATCAAAATATTTTTCAACCAGCACAGGCTTCATAAAATCACAAAAAGCGATTAAATATTCACTTACTTTTGGAAAATCTTCCTCTGATTTACAATCCGAAGGGTCCCCGCTACATCATGCACGGTAGTTTTGTTACATAAAATCCTGCTTTATATCCCCAAAAGTCAGTTTAGTTGGTGCCATCGATTTGAGTACATGCAGAGAAAGGAATCCAAAAAGCTACCGCTAAACTTTTTTAAAACAAGTCAAAATACATTTCTATTTAATCCTCAGGTACCCTAAAATGTAAAAAAACTATAATATTTCTGAAATATTATATATATATATAATAATAATAATAAATAAATAAATAAATAAATATATAATATTATGAAAGAAGTATGTTCAAAAGAAAAGAAAATTAGCAGGTGCTTCGTCACGGCCGGTGCTTCGTCTTCGTCGCGGCCGCACAGACTGATTTCCTGACTCTGACTCCCAGTTCTAAAAACTCAAAATTCTTCCTCGTTTGGGAAGAAACAAGCCTGAAACCTTGAACAAAGACTGTTGACATCTAGTGGTATAGGAATTGCAATCTGGGAGCTAGATTTGGATATGACCCTATACGTTCCATTGCAAGAGCACGGGCTCTCAAATTTTTTAAATTCCGGTTGGTTTTTCTTTGGATTTTCTTCTACCATATCAATTGTGTTATAGTCTCATACATTCTTTTAACATTTCTACAAACTTCCAAGTGTTTCATATCCAATGATACCAATTATATGCATATCCAGGCTTCGGGGCCTGAGTAAGAGGCAGTTTACTTTGGGCACGTCAGTCAGACAGGAAGTGGAGAAAAATAGACCCCAGCCTGAAGAAGTTTTAATATACAGTAACTCACAGACCCAGGGTCAATAAGGTTAAGGCTTCAACAAGAGTTCATTTACCTCACAGCCTCAGGGTCAATAAGGTTAAGGCTTAAACAAGAGTTCATTTACCTCACAGCCTCAGGGTCAATAAGGTTAAGGCTTCAACAAGAGTTCATTTACCTCACAGCCTCAGGGTCAATAAGGTTAAGGCTTCAACAAGAGTTAATTTACCTCACAGCCTCAGGGTCAATAAGGTTAAGGCTTCAACAAGAGTTCATTTACCTCACAGCCTCAGGGTCAATAAGGTTAAGGCTTCAACAATAGTTAATTTACCTCACAGCTTCTGGGTCATAATAACAATCATATGGAGGAATTTATAACAAACGATAATTTTGTAGCACAAGTCTTGGGCTAACAGGTTTCGTATAAGGTCAAACAATGACAAGCAGAGTTGCATGATGGTACATGGCAATCCTTTTAATAAAATTGGTTTGTCAACAATCATGTGAATGTCCACACAGTCACCATAATAGACAACAACAAAAGTAGTACTAAACAGATAACAAAAACATAAAGTCAACCATCCAACTCAATAATAATCATTGTCAATAATTCATCTGTAGTCTCTTCAACAAGCTGGGCAATGCATTGAATAAATAAATGATGGCTTAATGCATCTTCCTAAAAGGTGGACCCCACGCCATTCCATGATGCCTGTGTGAGGGACTCGTGTGCCTGTGACACTGGGGGAGACTGCGAGTGTTTCTGTACAGCTGTAGCAGCCTACGCCCAGGCCTGTAACGAGGCAGGGGCTTGTATCAAGTGGAGAACACCAGATATCTGCCGTGAGTCATTTGCTTTGAGTGGGACAATTGATTGATGGATAGGTGGGATTGTTTTGCTATCGGGACAAAATACCAATTTATGATTTGAATGTGTAACTGTTTAATCCTCTTTTAGGACCCTGGTTCAGTTAAAATGTGACATGTTTTCATTTCACCAGCTCTGTTCTGTGATTTCTACAACCCTATTGGTGAGTGTGAGTGGCATTATAATCCGTGTGGATACCCCTGTATGAAGACCTGCAAGAATCCCTCAGGAACATGCTCCAGTCAGATCCCTGCACTGGAAGGTAACTAAGAGCCCTTCATAACAGCTTGGCCGTTTGATTTACAATTTACAATCCAAGTTGTTAAACAAATGTACAGTATAACATATGTAATGCCTCCCCCTCCCTTGTTCATCTATACTGAAAACTAAAAACAAATATTGAAATATCATATCCATCACAGCTTTGGTGTTAAAACTAGATACCATGAGGATGATCTAATCTGTGCAGGTGTCCTGGATTAAATTGACTGTTTTTATCTTAAAGGTTGCTATCCAAAATGTTCTTCGGCCCAGCCTTATTTGGAAGAAAGTACCATGAAGTGTGTCACTAAGAAGGACTGTGGTTGCTACGATGGAGATGGAACTCATTACAATGATGGAGAGGTTATACCTTCCAAGGAGAACTGTCAGCCATGGTATGTTTTCAGATCATTTCAGATCACATTTTGATAAATACATAGATACTGTATTTACATTACATAGGGTTTAATACGGTTGGTATAAGCCTTAAGGTAGCCTGTATTTCTGGTCAGATAAGGCAATGTCAATAGTCCACCTACAAAGAGATTGGGATTTGACCTGTTAATACCTTATTGGGATTTGAACTGTTAATACCTAATTGTGATTTGACCTGTTAATACCTTATTGGGATTTGACCTGTTAATACCTCATTGTGATTTGACCTGTTAATACCTCATTGTGATTTGACCTGTTAATACCTTATTGTGATTTGACCTGTTAATACCTTATTGGGATTTGACCTGTTAATACCTCATTGGGATTTGACCTGTTAATACCTCATTGTGATTTGACCTGTTAATACCTCATTGGGATTTGACCTGTTAATACCTTATTGTGATTTGACCTGTTAATACCTTATTGTGATTTGACCTGTTAATACCTCATTGGGATTTGACCTGTTAATACCTTATTGGGATTTGACCTGTTAATACCTTATTGGGATTTGACCTGTTAATACCTCATTGGGATTTGACCTGTTAATACCTCATTGGGATTTGACCTGTTAATACCTTATTGTGATTTGACCTGTTAATACCTTATTGTGATTTGACCTGTTAATACCTCATTGGGATTTGACCTGTTAATACCTTATTGGGATTTGACCTGTTAATACCTTATTGGGATTTGACCTGTTAATACCTTATTGTGATTTGACCTGTTAATACCTTATTGTGATTTGACCTGTTAATACCTTATTGTGATTTGACCTGTTAATACCTTATTGTGATTTGACCTGTTAATACCTCATTGGGATTTGACCTGTTAATACCTTATTGGGATTTGACCTGTTAATACCTCATTGGGATTTGACCTGTTAATACCTTATTGTGAATATAACATATAACATTGTTATGTACTTCATAAAAAATAGCTCTTAATATCTTATTCGACTTTGAAAGGAACTGTAACCTCCTTCTTTCTTTTTCAAGTCGTTGCTCATCGACTGAGGTCAGATGCAGCTATGATGTCCAAGGTAAGGAAAACCACTACAAACTGAAACATTAGCCTACATTATTACCAAGAAGGTAACATGACAAGATGATTACATGATAATAACTGAAACATTTGCCTACATTATTACCAAGAAGGAAACATGACAAGATGATTACATGATAATAACTGAAACATTTGCCTACATTATTACCAAGAAGGTAACATGACAAGATGATTACATGATAATAACTGAAACATTTGCCTACATTATTACCAAGAAGGAAACATGACAAGATGATTACATAATAATAACTGGTGTTCCTTGTGAAAACACTATTGCAGCTTGCTATTGTTTATACGACGGCAGAACATACCTTTATGGAGCGACCGTATATCACACATCTGACGGTGATGGGACCTGTATTACTGCCACCTGCAAAGAGAATGGAACTATTGTCCAGATTATGAACCCCTGTATCGGCATCACAACTCCAACAACTACACCAAGTGTTACAACAACACAGATATCCAATCAAGCACCGACCACATTTGTTTTCTCAACTCCTGCCACTACCCCAGCAACAACCCCTACCGCTACCCCCACAACAACCCTTACCACTACCCCCACAACAACCCCTACCACTACCCCTACAGCAACCCCTACCACCTCCACAACCCCTACCACTACCCCCACAACAACCAGTACACCGACAACAACCCCTTCCACTACCCCCACAACAACCCCTACTTCACCAACACCCACTTCACCCACTACTACTCCACACTGCCTGACCAAGACTGTCTGTGAATGGTCAGACTGGATTAGCAAATACTATCCCTCTGTTGGACCAGAAGGAGGAGATTTTGAAACCATAGAAAATATAAGGAAATCTGGTATTGATATTTGTCGCCAACCTAAGGAAGTAGAATGCAGAGCCAAAGACAACATCTTTGTTCCTTTGGCCGAACTAGGTCAAAATGTTGAATGCAATCCCTCAGTTGGACTGATATGCCGCAACAAGGATCAAGGCATCCCACCAATATGCTACAACTACGAGATCAGAGTCAGATGTTGTGTTGATGTTTGTAGCAATGAGACACCTACCACCTCAGAAAGAAACACAACAACCATTATAACATCATCAACTTCCCCAACAACAACAACAACAGAAAGTCCAACACCAACAACTAACCCAACAACAACAGAAAGTCCAACAACAACTACCCCAACAACAGAAAGTCAAACAAGAACAGAAAGTCAAACAACATCAAGTACATCCCCAACAACCACAACAACAGAACGTCCAACAACAACAACAGAAAGTCCAACAACCACAATGAAGTCAACAACTCCATCCACAACAAAAGTAACAGAGGAAGTTTCAACTGGTCCAGAATCAACAACACCTACTACCTCTACCACAACAACAACAACAACAACAACAACAACAACAACAACAACCACCACAGAAAGTCCATCAACCACAACAACATCTAAGACAACAACATATTCCACACCAAGTAAAACAACAGAGGAAATTACAACTGGTCCAGAACCAACAACAACCACAACAACCATTACTCTGACAACACCCCCTTCCACTACCCCCACAACAACCCCTACTTCACCAACACCCACTTCACCCACTACTACTCCACACTGCCTGACCAACACTGTCTGTGAATGGTCAGACTGGATTAGCAAATACTATCCCTCTGTTGGACCAGAAGGAGGAGATTTTGAAACCATAGAAAATATAAGGAAATCTGGTATTGATATTTGTAGCCAACCGAAGGAAGTAGAATGCAGAGCCAAAGACAACATCTATGTTCCTTTGGCCGAACTAGGTCAAAATGTTGAATGCAATCCCTCAGTTGGACTGATATGCCGCAACAAGGATCAAGGCATCCCACCAATATGCTACAACTACGAGATCAGAGTCAGATGTTGTGTTGATGTTTGTAGCAATGAGACTACAACCACCTCAGAAAGGCACACAACAACCATGACAACATCAACAACTACCCCAACAACAAGAACAACAATAGAAAGTCCAACACCAACTACTGCAACAACAACAACCACAACAACAGAACATCCAACAACAACAACAACAGAAAGTCCAACACCAACAACAAGAACAACAACAGAAATTCCAACAACAACTACCCTAACAACAACAACCACAACAACAGAACATCCAACAACAACAACAACAGAAAGTCCAACAACCACAACTAAGTCAACAACCCCATCCAGAATGACAAAAGTAACAGAGGAAGTTAGAACTGGTCCAGAATCAACAACACCTACCACCTCTACCACAACAACCTCAACAACCACCACAGAAAGTCCATCAACCATGGTAACGTCTTAGACAACAAAATATTCCACATCAAGTAAAACAACAGAGGAAATTACAACTGGTCCAGAACCAACAACAACCACAACAACCATAACTCTGACAACAACCCCTTCCACTACCCCCACAACAACCCCTACTTCACCAACACCCACTTCACCCACTACTACTCCACACTGCCTGACCAAGACTGTCTGTGAATGGTCAGACTGGATTAGCAAATACTATCCCTCTGTTGGACCAGAAGGAGGAGATTTTGAAACCATAGAAAATATAAGGAAATCTGGTATTGATATTTGTAGCTCACCTAAGGATGTAGAATGCAGAGCCAAAGACAACATCCATGTTCCTTTGGCCGAACTAGGTCAAAATGTTGAATGCAATCCCTCAGTTGGACTGATATGCCGCAACAAGGATCAAGGCATCCCACCAATATGCTACAACTACGAGATCAGAGTCAGATGTTGTGTTGATGTTGTTGATGTTTGTAGCAATGAGACACCTACCACCTCAGAAAGGCACACAACAACCATTACAACATCATCAACTACCCCAGCAACAACAACAACAACAGAAAGTCAAACAACAACAACTATCCCAACAACAACAACAACAGAAAGTCCAACAACAACAACAACAACAGAAAGTCCAACAACAACAACAACAACAGAAAGTCCAACAACAACAACTACCCCAACAACAAGAACAACAACAGAAAGTCAAGCAACATCAAGTAAATCCCCAACAACAAAAACAACAGTAACAGAAAGTCCAACAACAACTACCCCAACAACAATCCCAACAACAAAATGTCCAACAACCACAACGAAGTCAACAACTCCATCCACAACAACAACAACAACATCCACCACAGAAAGTCCAACAACCACAACGAAGTCAACCACCTCATCCAGAATGACAAAAGAAACAGAGGAATTTACAACTGGTCCAGAATCAACAACACCTACCACCACTACAACAACAACAACAACAACAACAACAACAACCACCACAGAAAGTCCAACAACCACAACGAAGTCAACCACCCCATCCAGAATGACAATAGTATAAGAGGAAGTTACAACTGGTCCTCAACAACACCTACCACCACTACCCCCACAACAACAACAACAACCACCACAGATTTCCCATCAACCACAACAACAACTAAGACAACAACATATTCTACAAGTGAAACATCTGAGGAAATTACAACTGGAACAAAACCAACAACATCGACAACAAACATTACACCTTCAACAACCCCTATCACTACCCCCATAACAACCACCACTTCACCATCAAGCACTTCACCCACTATTACTCCACACTGCCTGACCAAGACTGTCTGTGATTGGTCAGACTGGATTAGCAAATACTATGCAGTTGCATGGTTTGCTAACTATCTGTCTGATAGAACTCAGTGCACTCAATTTGATGGGCTTATGTCTGTTAAATTGTCTGTATGTAATGGTGTGCCCCAAGGCTCTGTACTTTGTCCTCTCTTATTCATTTTTTATATAAATGATTTAGACAAAAATGTCCAAAATGCTCAACTTCATTTTTATGCTGACGATACTGTTATTTACTGTTGTGCCTCGTCTCTTACGCAAGCTTTCCAGATCTTGCAAAATGCTTTTTATACTGTTCAACATACCTTGTGTAAATTGAAACTTATCCTCAATACTGACAAAACTAAACTAATGGTGTTTTCTAAAGCAAGAAATAGACCCCTGAACCTTTCACCTATTACTACCCGTCAGGGCAAAGAGATTGAGGTTGTAACCTCATATAAATATCTTGGAATTAAATTGATGACGGCCCCTCTATTAAATTGCATATTCAACAACTTACAAAAAAATTGAAGCTGAAATTGGGATTTTATTTTAGGAATAAGGCCTGTTTTTCTTTTGAAGCCAGAAAGAGGCTAGTATCAGCTACATTTATGCCTTTACTAGACTATGGGGATATTTTATATATGAATGCTTCCGCTCAGTGTTTGAGATCAATTGACACTCTTTTCCATGGCACTTTGACATTTATTTTAAACTGCAAAACCCTTACGCACCACTGCACTTTGTATAGCAGGGTTGGCTGGCCTTCTCTAGTCTCTCGTAGGCTCAGTCACTGGTATACTTTTATTTACAAAGCCATTTTGGGTTTACTACCTTTTTATTTGGGCATTTTTATTGTTCCGAAATGTGGTGGGTACTCTCTTCGTTCGCTGGACTTTATCCTGCTAACTGTTCCAAATGTCCGAACTGAATTTGGTAAAAGGGATTTTATGTACTCTGCGCCATCGTCTTGGAACGCCTTACAAAATACTTTTAAACTGGAAGAACTTGTCCCGATTGGTGTTTTTAAATCACTGATGAAGGATTTTGAGGCTGATTTCCTGACCTGTCAATGTTTTTAATTTGCTGTTTTTGATTTTGTTATACTCTTGTGAATTCAATGGTTTTTACTAGATTACTTGTAGTTTTTCATGTCTGTCTGTAATATTTGTAATGACTTGGTGCTGCCTATCTTGGCCAGGGCGCTCTTGAAAAATAGATTTTAAATCTCAATGAGCCCTTCCTAGTTAAATAAATAAAAAATTATCCCTCTGTTGGACCAGAAGGAGGAGGTTATGAAACCATAGAAAATATAAGGAAATCTGGAATTGATATTTGTCGCCAACCTAAGGATGTAGAATGCAGAGCCAAGGACAACATCTATGTTCCTTTGGCCGAACTAGGTCAAAATGTTGAATGCAACCCCTCAGTTGGACTGATATGCCGCAACAAGGATCAAGGCATCCCACCAATATGCTACAACTACGAGATCAGAGTCAGATGTTGTGTTGATGTTTGTAGCAATGAGACACCTCCCACCTCAGAAAGGCACACAACAAACATTACAACAGCAACAACTACCCCAACAACAACAACAACTGAAAGTCCAACAACAACAACTACCCCAACAACAACAACAACAACAACAGAAAGTCCAACAACAACAACTACCCCAACAACATGAACAACAACAGAAAGTCCAACAACACCAACAACAGAACTTCCATCAACCACAACTACGTCAACAACTCCATCCACAAAAATAAAAGTAACAGAGGAAGTTACAACTGGTCCAGAATCAACTGCACCTACTACCACTACCACAACAACAACAACAACCACCACAGAAAGTCCATCAACCACAACAACATCTAAGACAACAACATATTCCACAACAAGTGAAACAACCGAGGAAATTACAACTGGTCCTGAATCAACAACACCCACAACAACCACTACACCATCAACAACAACAACAACACCCACCACAGAAAGTCCAACAACCACAACAACATCTAAGACAACAACATATTCCACAACAAGTGAAACAACAGAGGAAATTACAACTGGTCCAGAATCAACAACACCCACAACAACCACTACACCATCAACAACAACAACAACAACCACCACAGAAAGTCCAACAACCACAACAACATCTAAGACAACAACATATTCCACAACAAGAGAAACAACAGAGGAAATTACAACTGGTCCAGAATCAACAACACCTACCACCACAACAACAACAACAACAACAACAACCACCACAGAAAGTCCAACAACCACAACAACATCTAAGACAACAACCTATTCCACAACAAGAGAAACAACAGAGGAAATTACAACTGGTCCTGAGTCAACTCCACCAACAACAACCCCCACTACTACCCCAACTACTACCACAACAACAACTCAGATGAGGACTACCTCTGAGCCTACAGTCAGCACTGTCTCAGCTACAGTCAGCACTGTCTCAGCTAGTCAGCACTGTCTTAACTACAGTCAGCACTGTCTCAGCTAGTCAGCACTGTCTCAACTACAGTCAGCACTGTCTCAGCTAGTCAGCACTGTCTTAACTACAGTCAGCACTGTCTCAGCTAGTCAGCACTGTCTCAACTACAGTCAGCACTGTCTCAACTACAGTCAGCACTGTCTCAACTACAGTCAGCACTGTCTCAGCTACAGTCAGCACTGTCTCAACTACAGTCAGCACTGTCTCAACTACAGTCAGCACTGTCTCAGCTATAGTCAGCACTGTCTCAACTACAGTCAGCACTGTCTCAGCTAGTCAGCACTGTCTCAACTACAGTCAGCACTGTCTCAGCTAGTCAGCACTGTCTCAACTACAGTCAGCACTGTCTCAACTACAGTCAGCACTGTCTCAACTACAGTCAGCACTGTCTCAACTACAGTCAGCACTGTCTCAGCTAGTCAGCACTGTCTCAGCTAATCAGCACTGTCTCAACTACAGTCAGCACTGTCTCAGCTAGTCAGCACTGTCTCAGCTACAGTCAGCACTGTCTCAGCTACAGTCAGCACTGTCTAAGCTAGTCAGCACTGTCTCAACTACAGTCAGCACTGTCTCAACTACAGTCAGCACTGTCTCAGCTAGTCAGCACTGTCTCAGCTATAGTCAGCACTGTCTCAACTACAGTCAGCACTGTCTCAGCTACAGTCAGCACTGTCTCAACTACAGTCAGCACTGTCTCAACTACAGTCAGCACTGTCTCAGCTATAGTCAGCACTGTCTCAACTACAGTCAGCACTGTCTCAGCTAGTCAGCACTGTCTCAACTAAAGTCAGCACTGTCTCAGCTAGTCAGCACTGTCTCAACTACAGTCAGCACTGTCTCAACTACAGTCAGCACTGTCTCAACTACAGTCAGCACTGTCTCAACTACAGTCAGCACTGTCTCAACTACAGTCAGCACTGTCTCAGCTAGTCAGCACTGTCTCAGCTAGTCAGCACTGTCTCAACTACAGTCAGCACTGTCTCAGCTAGTCAGCACTGTCTCAGCTACAGTCAGCACTGTCTCAGCTACAGTCAGCACTGTCTCAGCCACAGTCAGCACTGTCTCAGCTATAGTCAGCACTGTCTCAGCTAGTCAGCACTGTCTCAGCTACAGTCAGCACTGTCTCAACTACAGTCAGCACTGTCTCAACTACAGTCAGCACTGTCTCAACAACAACAGAAGCTACACATACTACAACATCTAGATTGTCCTCGACTACACCTTACACGGGCTGTGAATGTCATTCCACCAAGAAAGGTAATGAAATAAAATAAACAGAATTATTCTCCTTTTAACCAGGGGGAATATGGTCCCATTGTAGTGCACTCCTTTTAACCAGGGGGAATAGGGTCACATTGTAGTGCACTCCTTTCAACCAGGTGGTATAGGGTCCCATTGTAGTGCACTCCTTTTAACCAGGGGGAATAGAGTCCCATTGTAGTGAACTCCTTTTAACCAGGGGGAATAGTCCCATTGTAGTGCACTCCTTTTAACTAGGAGGAATAGGGTCCCATTGTAGTTGCCTTCTTCGAGGCCTGTAAGTTTGATGTCTGCCACATGCCAAATATCTCAATCGGCTGCTCCAGCCTGGAAGCCTACGCCGTGAGGTGTGCAGCAGCTGGAGTCTGTATCGACTGGAGGAAATCAACTAATGGAACATGTGGTAGGGAAGGACATTCATATCCAATAAGAACTGTGTCCCCAATGGGATCCTATTCCCTACATAGTGCACTGCTTTTGACCAGGCTCCGGCCATAAGTAGTGATCTAAGTAGGGAACAGGATCCAATTACGGATGCAGGATAGATGTTAATACGATTTTAAATAATTCTAATAACTTTACGATTTACATTAATTATTTGTATTTTGACAACCTGCATTTACAAATTGTGTACATACTGTTTTGTCTTTCATTCCATATTGACCATAATATAGATCTGACATGCCCTAAGACCAAAGTGTTTAAGGCATGTGGCTCTACTATCCAGCCAACATGCAATTCAAGGTATCCATCTCATTCCCATCTCATCTCATTCTCATTCTCATCTCATTCCCAGCTCATCTCATTCTCATCTCATTCCCATCTCATTCCCATCTAATCTGATACTCATTTTATTCTCATTCCCATCTCATGTCATTCCCAACACATTTCATTCCCATCTCATTCCCATTCTCATCTCATTCCCATCTCATCTCATTTCCTTCTCATTCCCATCTCATCTAATTCCCATCTCATCTCATTCTCATCTCATTCCCATCTCATCTCATCTCATCCCATCTCATCTCATTCCCATCTCATTTCATCTCATTCCGAACTTAACTCATTCCCAACTTAACTCATTCCCATCTTATCTCATTCCCATTTCATTCTCATCTCATTCCCATATCGTTCTCATCTCATTCCCATCTCATCTCATTCCCATGTCATTCTCATCTTATTCTCATCTAGTTCTCATCTCATCCCATTCCCATCTCACTCTCATCTCATTTCATTCTCATCTCATTCTCATTTCATTCTCATCTCATTCTCATATCATTCCCATCTCATTCTCATCTCATTCCCATCTCATCTCATTCCCATCTCATTCCCATCTCATTACATTCTCATTCCCATCTCATTCCCATTTCATTCTCATCTCATTCCCATCTCAACTCATTCTCATCTCATCTCATTCCCATCTCATCTCATTCTCATCTCATCTCATTCCCATATCATTCCCATCTCGTCTCATTCCCATCTCGTCTCATTCCCATCTCATCTCATTCTCATCTCATCTCATTCCCATATCATTCCCATCTCGTCTCATTCCCATCTCATCTCATTCTCATCTCATCTCATTCCCATATCATTCCCATCTCATCTCATTCCCATCGCATCTCTTCCCATCTCATTATTTTATACCACTTCCTAATGGACATGCATTCTTAAAGGTTTCCATTCTATTCCAAGGTTGCTAGTCTGTAATAAATTGATTTTTCTTGTCTTAGATACAATGACAAATATGTGCATTCATGTCAAGGAGCACAAATGACCCGTGACTTTGTATGTGACTCATTCATGGAGGGCTGTTTCTGCCCTGAGGGTACCATCTTGTTCAACACATTCTCTGACACCTGTGTTCGTGACTGTGGTAAGGATGTGTCAGTTTGAGGAATACATTATTTAATTGTGTCTCAAAGTACCAGCATGTATGACCTAAGATCTTATTTTCCTTTCAAGGATCTACAGGACCTGATGGAAAACCCAAACAGGTAATAATGTGGATGTGAAACACAACGAATCTGTCAGAAGAAATGGTTCAACAGCTCACTTCACATTATGGCCCACAAAAAGGTTCTGTATAGAACCCCCATTATTTTAATCAGTTTACTAGTTTCTATGGGGCTTGTAAGTTATCCAGCCCTGAAGAGGCTGGAGCCCTAATGTTATTATCAATCAATCGGATGTATTTGATAAAGCCCTTGTTTCATCAGCAGCAGCAACAAAGCCTTTACACATACCCGGCCTAAAACCTCAAAGAGCAAGCAATGCAGAGGCAGAAAGACAGTGGCTAGGAAAAACTCCCTAGAAGGCAGAAACCTTGGAATAAACCAAGAGAGGAACCAGGTTCTGAGTGGTGGCCAGTCCTCGTCTTAACAAATTTGAAGTCTCTGTTAACAGTGTTTGTTTTGTCCCAACACAGTTTGGTGAGACTTGGTACAGTAACTGCCAGAAGTGCACGTGTAATGCTGACACACTGAGTGTCCAGTGTGAACCAGTGAAATGTCCGCCCCAAGAAATTGTTACCTGTAAGAAGTACGGTGAGGTGTTGGTCAACGAGACGGTGCACTGCTGTCAGATAAATACATGTGGTGAGTAGAGACAGGATAGAGAGGCACCTTAACGTGCTACCAGGTAACCTGGGTACAAGTCTGTTTGTGCTAAATGTTTGGCATATGACAAGGAGTGGAATGTTAGCACCAAACAGGTCTTCATTCTAGCTACTTCATAAAGCCTTCATAAGCACTACATAAATGTGTTACAAAGCATCTATAACGTGCTTTATAAAGGTTTATAAATGTGCCATAACTCTTTGACATAATCACCTGACTGAATAGTGTAGCTTGTCCCTGAGCTGGTGGACCAATGTTTTCTTACCTGTCTTTCTGCTGGAGGTTCTGCATGTTGATTCCAACCTTAAAAGTAACAAAGACATTTAGCAGGTGTTTTAGGAAATGCATTTGTCACACCAATTCAATTAAATTTGAGGTCTTTATTGGCATGGGAAACATATGTTAACATTGCCAATGCAAGTGAAGTAGATAATAAACAAAAGTGAAATGAACAATACAAATTAACAGTAAACATTACACTCAATTCCAAAAGAATAAAGACATTTCAAATGTCATATTGTGTCTATATACAGTGTTGAAAGGATGTGCTAATTATTTGAAATAACAATTAAGATAGCTACAATTGTAACGGTTTTCTTTAGGTGAAGGAGAGGCGGACCAAAATGCAGCGTGGTTGTTATTCATGGTTTTTTAATAAAGAAAACTAAACATGAATAAACTAACAAAACAATAAACGTGTGAAAACCTAAACAGCCTATCTGGTGAAAACAAACACAAAGACAGGAACAATCACCCACGAAACACTCAAAGAATATGGCTGCCTAAATATGGTTCCCAATCAGAGACAACGATAAACACCTGCCTCTGATTGAGAACCACTTCAGGCAACCATAGACTTTTCTAGATAACCCCACTATACCACAATCCCAATACCTACAAAAAAAACAAGACAAAACACACCACATAATAAACCCATGTCACACCCTAGCCTGACCAAAATAATAAAGAAAACACAAAATACTAAGACCAGGGCGTGACACGATCGTCGTATGGAGTATACCAAAGTACAGCGTGGTTAGAATACATTCTTCTTTATTTAATGAAGAACACGAAGAACATTTAAACAAAAACAACAAAACGAATAAGACGAACGTGACCGCTATATAAACAATGTGCTAACGTGCAATATAACATAGACAATAACCCATTAAATACCCAAAGAAGATGGCTGCCTAAATATGGTTCCCAATCAGAGACAACGATAAACACCTGCCTCTAATTGAGAACCAATCTAGGCAACCATAGACCAACATAAACACCTTGATGAAATCAACCCCATAAATCTACAAAAACTCCTAGACAGTACAAACACCCTAGAATAAGACAAAAACACACATATCACCCATGTCACACCCTGACCTAACCAAAATAATAAAGAAAACAAAGAATACTAAGGTCAGGGCGTGACAGTACCCCCCACAAAGGATGTGGACCCCACTCCACCATAGTCTTAGTCCGCTTTTGTGGCCTCCTAGGAACGGCAACCCTCGCCGCCAACCTAGGACTGGCAACCCTACTAAAGGGCCCCACTGGACTGAGGGATAGCTCCGGACTGAAGGGCAGCTCCGGACTGAAGGGCAGCTCCGGACTGAGGGGCAGCTCCGGACTGAAGGGCAGCTCCGGACTGAAGGGCAGCTCCGGACTGAAGGGCAGCTCCGGACTGAGGGGTAGCTCAGGACTGAGGGGTAGCTCCAGACTGAGGGGCAGCTCCGGACTGAAGGGCAGCTCAGGACTGAAGGGCAGCTCCAGACTGAGGGGCAGCTCCAGACTGAGGGGCAGCTCCAGACTGAGGGGCAGCTCCAGACTGAGGGGCAGCTCCAGACTGAGGGGCAGCTCCAGACTGAAGGGCAGCTCCGGACTGAAGGGCAGCTCCGGACTGAGGGGCAGCTCCGGACTGAGGGGCAGCTCCAGACTGAGGGGCAGCTCCAGACTGAGGGGCAGCGCCGGACTGAGGGGCAGCGCCGGACTGAAGGGCAGCTCCGGACTGAAGGGCAGCTCCGGACTGAGGGGCAGCTCCAGACTGAGGGGCAGCTCCAGACTGAGGGGCAGCTCCAGACTGAGGGGCAGCTCCAGACTGAGGGGCAGCTCCGGACTGAGGGGCAGCTCCAGACTGAGGGGCAGCTCCGGACTAAAGGGCAGCTTCGGACTGACTGACGGCTCTGGCAGGGCCTGGCTGATTGACAGCTCTGGCAGGTCCTGGCTGACTGATGGCTCTGGTTGCTCCTGGCTGACTGACGGCTCAGGACAGACTGGCGGCTTTAGCAGCTCAGGACAGATGGGAGACTCTGGCAGCTCAGGACAGACGGGAGACTCTGGCAGCTCAGGACAGACGGGAGACTCTGGCAGCTCAGGACAGACGGGAGACTCTGGCAGCTCAGGACAGACGGGAGACTCTGGCAGCTCAGGACAGACGGGAGACTCTGGCAGCTCAGGACAAACGGGAGACTGGCAGCTCAGGGCAGACGGGAGACTCTGGCAGCTCAGTCATTTATATAGTCCTTCTTACATCAGCTGATATCTCAAAGTACAGAAACCCAGCCTAAAACCCCAAACAGCAAGCATTGCAGGTGTAGAAGCACGGAGGCTAGGAAAAACTCCCTAGAAAGGCCAAAACCTAGGAAGAAACCTAGAGAGGAACCAGGCTATGAGGGGTGGCCCTCATAGTCCGCTTCTGGCTGTGCCGGGTGGAGATTATAACAGAAAATGGCCAAGATGTTCAAATGTTCATAAATGACCAGCATGTTCAAATAATAATAATCAAGTAGTTGTTGAGGGTGCAGCAAGTCAGCACGGCCAGGTGGACTGGGGACAGCAAGGAGTAATCCTGAGGCATGGTCATAGGGCTCAGGTCCTCCGGGAGAGAGAAAGAAAGAGAGAAAGAGAGAGAGAATTAGAGAGAGCATACTTAAATTCACACAGGACACCGGATAAGACAGGAGAAGTACTCAAGATATAACAGACTGACCCTTGCCCCCCGACACATAAACTACTGCAACATAATTACTGAAGGCTGAGACAGGAGGGGTCAGGAGACACTGTGGCCCCATCCGATGATACCCCCGGACGTGGCCAAACAGGCAGGATATAACCCGACCCACTTTGCCAAAGCACAGCCCCCACACCACTAGAGGGATATCTTCAACCACCAACTTACCATCCTGAGACAAGGCCGTGTATAGCCCACCAAGATCTCCGCCACGGCACAACCCAAGGGGAGGGCACCAACCCAGACAGGAAGATCACGTCAGTGACCCAACCCACTCAAATAACGCACCCCTCCTAGGGATGGCATGGAGAGCACCAGTAAGACAGCGACTCAACCCCTGTAATAGGGTTATGGGCAGAGACTCGCAGTGGAGAGAGGGGAACAGGCCAGGCAGAGACAGCAAGGGCGGTTCGTTGCTCCAGAGCCTTTCCGTTCACCTTCACACTCCTGGGCCAGACTACACTCAATTAATTATATGACCTACTGAAGAGATGAGTCTTCAGTAAAGACTTAAAGGTTGAGACCGAGTCTGCGTCTCTCACATGGGTAGGCAGACCATTCTATAGAAATGGAGCTCTGTAGGAGAAAGCCCTGCCTCCAGCTGTTTGCTTAGAAATTCTAGGGACAATTAGGAGGCCTGCGTCTACGTGTAGGTATGTACAGCACTACCAAACCAGAAAGATAGATTGGAGCAAGCCCATGTAATGCTTTGTCGGTTAGCAGTAAAACCTTGAAATCAGCCCTTGCCTTAACAGGAAGCCAGTGTAGGGAGGCTAGCACTGGAGTAATATGATCAATTTTTTTGGTTCTAGTCAGGATTCTAGCAGCCGTATTTAGCACTAGCTGAAGTTTATTTAGTGCTTTAACTGAAACAGTCTTGATATGTTCCTCAAAAGAGAGATCAGGGTCCAGAGTAACGCCGAGGTCCTTCACAGTTTTATTTGAGACGACTGTACAACCATCAAGATTAATTGTCAGATTCAACAGAGGATCTCTTTGGTTCTTGGGACCTAGAACAAGCATCTCTGTTATGTCCGAGTTTAAAGTAGAACGTTTGCAGCCATCCACTTCCTTATGTCTGAAACACAAGCTTCTAGCGAGGGCAATTTTGGGGTTTCTCCATGGTTCATTGAAATGTACAGCTGTGTGTCATCCGCATAGCAGTGAAAGTTAACATTATGTTTTTGAATGACGTCTCCAAGAGGTAAAATATATAGTGAAAACAATAGTGGTCCTAAAACAGAATCTTGAGGACCACCAACATTTACAGTTGATTTGTCAGAGGACAAACCATTCACAGAGACAAACTGATAGCTTTCCGACAGATAAGAACTAAAACAGGCCAGAACGTGTCCGTGTAGACTAATTTGGGTTTCCAATCTCTCCAAAAGAATGTGTTGATCGATGGTATCAAAAGCAGCACTAAGGTCTATGAGCACGAGGACAGATGCAGAGCCTCAGTCTGACGCCATTAAAAGGTAATTTACCACCTTCACAAGTGCAGTCTCGGTGCTATGATGGGGTCTAAAACCAGACTGAAGCATTTCATATACATTGTTTGTCTTCTGGAAGGAAGTGAGTTCCTGCGCAACAGCCTTTTCTAAAATGTTTGAGAAGAATGGAAGATTAAATATAGGCCGATAGTGTTTTGTATTTTCTGGGTCAAGGTTTGGCTTTTTCAAGAGAGGCTTTATTACTGCCACTTATAGTAAGTATAGTACACATCCGTTGGATAGAGAGCCATTTATTATGTTCAACATAGGAGGGCCAAGCACAGGAAGCAGCTCTTTCAGGATTTTAGTTGGAATAGGGTCCAGTATGCAGCTTGAAGGTTTAGAGGCCATGATTATTTTCATAATTGTGTAATGTGATATAGTACTAAAACACTTAAGTGTCTCCCTTGATCCTAGGTCCTGGCAGAGTTGTGCAGACTCAGGACAACTGAGCTTTGGAGGAATACGCAGATTTAAAAAGGAGTCCGTAATTTGCTTTCTAAGGATCATGATCTTTTCCTCAAAGAAGGTCATGAATTTATTACTGCTGAAGTGATAACCATCCTCTTTTGGGGAATGCTGCTTTTTAGTTAGCTTTGCGACAGTATCCAAAATAAATTTCTGATTGGTCTTATTTTCTTTAATTAAGTTGGAAAAATAGGATGATCGAGCAGCAGTGAGGGCTCTTCGATACCGCACGGTACCGTCTTTCCAAGCTAGTCGGAAGACTTCCAGTTTGGTGTGGCGCCATTTCCGTTCCAGTTTTCTGGAAGCTTGCTTCAGAGCTCAGGTATTTTTTGTATAGCAGGGAGCTAGTTTCTTATGACAAATGTTTTTAGTTTTTAGAGGTGCAACTGCATCTAGGGTATTGCTCAAGGTTAAATTGAGTTCCTCAGTTAGGGGGATAACTGATTTTTGTCCTTTGACGTCCTTGGGTAGGCAGAGGGAGTCTGGAAGGGCATCAAGGAATCTTTGGGTTGTCTGAGAATTTATAGCACGACTTTTGATGCTCCTTGGTTGGGGTCTGAGCAGATTATTTGTTGTGATTGCAAACGTAATAAAATGGTGGTCCGATAGTCCAGGATTATGAGGAAAAACAATAACGATAACAACAACAATAAGATCCAAAACTAGGTCCAGAGACAGTGGGTAGGTCCAGAGACATGTTGGACAAAACCTGACCTCTTATGAACCTGACCTCTTAGGAACCTGACCTCTTATGAACATAACCTCTTATGAACATAACCTCTTATGAACATAACTTCTTATGAACATAACCTCTTATGACACAATAAATCAATGTTGAGTTATAGTAAGGGGGAAACTCACCACTTTAAAATGTCCTCCTTAACTCTGTCTACCTCCACAGGCACTTTAATCAGTCACTGTGATGTGAAGAACACCACCACCTACCTAGAGGTGAATAACTGCAGGTCCTCTGTGCCGGTGGAAATCTCAGCCTGTGGGGGATCCTGTGGAACATCTTCTATGTGAGTACAAACTCTAAATAAGACCACACACACACATGCCGAAAAAGCACACAGAAACAAACGCAACATGCATTTGTTTTTTTTTAGAAATTTGTAAGTGGGGAATTGGATTGAAGGGTGAGAATTCAATGGACGTTGACCTATAGCAGAATAAATGTGGTACTGTTTCTAACAGTGTTTGTGTGTCCTGTTTGCTAGGTACTCTGCAGAGAAAAACACCCTGATGCACTCCTGCTCCTGCTGTCAAGAGATGTCTACCAGTGAGAGGAAGGTGGAGATGGTCTGCCCTGATGGGAAGAAGATCATGCAGTCCTACATTTACATTGATAAGTGTGGCTGCCATGACTCTGAGTGTGACAAGAAGAACCACTTAGATTAGGCCTTGACGAATGAAGTCTTTTAAAATGTTCTTATTTACCTGCATGGAATATTCAATAGTTTTATCTAAAGGGAACCAATAGGGTCTGTCTCATTATCATATAGGCTACTTTCATGAACTGTATGTTCTTTCTCTCTACACTATCATAGACATTATGCAAACCTATTAAACTGATGAAGAAGCATGAAGTCATTATCTTTCTTGTTTTATTTCATATTATCAAGTGCGTCATTGTGTGACTAGGGAAACAGTACACATAGTATTTAATAAAGAACATATTCATTACATAACTGTTACTATTAAAAGGGGCAATCTGCAATTCAAACAATAACAAAGTGGCCACCCTGCCAGTGTTTTGGCAAAAAGCTGAAGAATGGGGCTGGAGAAATGTAACCACTCTCAAGTTCATAGACAAGGCCATGGATGTAAGAACTGACCGTCCATGATAACAAAATGATAACAAAATGATAGTTTTAATCATGTTTTGAGGCTATACAGTTTTTGTTAACAATTATGTTGTTTACCAACAATGGAGTAAAACAATCTTATATTCTGGGTTGTGATGGGCTACGACAGTTGAACTCAGCTCATTAGGCATTTATAAGTGATATTCTTCAAGAATCAATAGGTATTATCATGTCCAGAAATATATGTAGCGATCACAGATTAGTCACTGAAATCTTTAACCTTGATTAGCTATACTTTGATGTCAAAATGTCACAAGAACCACACCCACTGGGCACATAAGTTAATTCAACATCTATTCAACATTGGTTCAGGGTACTTTCATTGAAATACCGTGAAACTGTGTTGAATTAACCAGGATATGTATTACTACCCAGTGGGTAGTATTAGAAAAACATTAAGGGTATATTTATTACAATATTTCACTGAAAACTTACCAAGAGCTGTTTTCTAAACCAATGTTATTGAATGTAACAAACTGGCTACCTATCTGTCATTTCCAGAGATCCTCTCACTGACAGAAATAACATAAATCTGTCTTTTGTTTAGCCAATTCTATCTCAATGAATGTGTCTGTCATTACAAGATGTAGCTAATATTCACCTAGATATTTGTTTATTTAATGACATTTAGATGGCACTTTGTAGCCGGAGAGAAAGTACGAATCCAATTAGGTTAACGTCTGATTAAAAAAATATATATTGGGCAGTGGTTGATGCTAAAGTGTTAAGAGATGGGAGCTTGTTGGTGTTCTGTAAGGATATGTAGCAGAGAGATGGGAGCTTGTTGGTGTTCTATAAGGAAATGGAGCAGAGAGATGAGAGCTTGTTGGTGTTCTGTAAGGACATGGAGCAGAGAGATACAGGATCAAGGTGGAGAAGATAGTGAGAATGGTCCGGGACCAGGGAGAGACTGGACAAGGTGGAGAAGACAGTGAGAATGGTCCGGGACTAAGGAGATACAAGATCAAGGTAGAGAAATGTGGTGGAATTATTGTAATCAAAAGAATAGACTTTTAGATTTCTTCAAAACAATCACACTTTTATTTATGACTGCAGTAACAGAGCTGGTCGGTAATCACCCCTGGAGGTGATCACTGAGAACTCAACCAGCTGGTTTGAGACACAGCATTTTATATCACTCCTGGAGGTTATCACTGAGAACTCAACCAGCTGTTTTGAGACAGCATTTTATATCACTCCTGGAGGTTATCACTGAGAACTCAACCAGCTGGTTTGAGCCACAGCATTTTATATCACCCCTGAAGGTTATCACTGAGAACTCAACCAGCTGTTTTGAGCCACAGCATTTTATATCACCCCTGGAGGTTATCACTGAGAACTCAACCAGCTGTTTTGGCCACAGCATTTTATATCACCCCTGGAGGTGATCACTGAGAACTCAACCAGCTGTTTTGGCCGCAGCATTTTATATCACTCCTGGAGGTGATCACTGCTACAGCATTTTATAGCAATGTCCATCCTCCTGGATGTTCATGACAAACAACAGATGTATGGAATGTGTCACAGGGTTACTAATTATTCACAGCAAACAGTATCTGCTGTATATACTTTCCTCATTGTGTAGAAACCAGGGTCTGGTCCCCCAACTCCATACTGGAGCCATCTCCCCTGGTTCCCCAGTACAGAAACATTAACTCATGCTATGGAATGCGGTATCACCCAAAGACATCTTAAATCTCCTGTCAATGTTAAATCTCCCAGAGGCCCACTTTCAGTTCACACAGACACAATAGAGTTGCAAGAACCCTTTATTCTGTTGCATAAAACAACCATTTGATGCAATTACAGTATTATAACATAATCTTGCAATGTTGCTCTCACAGTAGACAGTGAGAATGGTCCAGGACCCAGATCAAGGTAGAGAAGACAGTGAGAATGGTCCAGCTCCAGGGAGAGACAGGATCAAGGTAGAAAAGACAGTGAGAATGGTCCAGGACCAGAGAGATACAGGATCAAGGGAGATTAAGGTTAAGAGTTTGGAACAGTTTCAGTGCCAACAGAAATTGTATTTGAATTCCATAATTTAGCATTTCTTTATTATATATATTTTTTCATGTTGTGTAAAAAAAAAAAAAGACTGATTTACAGGTCATGGGGGTTGCTTAATCACACATATGAAGTTTTGGAAAGATCTGACTTTTTTAACCCTTCGAAACAGCACCTGAGACACCAATTATGGCACTTCTGGTTAGCACAGGAAGCTATAAGTCAACACACATCCTCATTGGGGTATGCTTTTACAGAATCCTGAATTTTAAGGCTTTACGTTAAGAACTGACTGATTTACACAGGGTTGAATGCACTATTTCTATCAAACCGCAGTCAGGGTATGGATATACACTTTTAGGGTGATTTTAACCACTTCCGGTTGGTCCAGGAAGCTTAGAATCAACACAGATAGACCTCATAGTGGCCTGATGGACTGTTACCGAAGACAGATTCATACGGCATTCATAACCCATATAGGCTTCAGGTTGAATTTAGGGGTGCAGGCAATGTATTCCTATGGGGAGAGAAGTCAATGCAAACTGTTTGAAGTAAACACCTTCTTTTAACTGTTAAGGGTTAATGCCACACGGTCAAGGTTAGGCTTGCACGGATCGGGAGGACCTTAGGAACGTACCTGAGGTCGAATTGTGCTTCTCACCCTAACGGTTCTCTCACTGTCACCCAAAAGCAAATGACATTGTGGGGCAGGCTTCATTTTGGGCCTACTTTTCTAATGGTCGCTGCGCTTAGACCGAGCGATCTCGTTGAACTCGGCACGGCCTAGGGATTATGGTAATGCCATTGCCTGCTCTCTGTGTCTTTAAGCACCGCACTTTGTCACTCCATCCTTGCTGTGTGTGTGTGTGAGAGCTTTTCTTTGACATCTGTTGGGAGAAATGACTGACTTACAGGTTATGGGGGTTGCCTAATCACACATATGAAGTTTTGAAAAGATCTGACTTTTTTAACCCTTGGAAACTGCCACTATGACACCATTTAAGGCACTTCCGGTTGGCACAGGAAGCTATAAATAAACTCATATCCTGATTGGGGTATGCCTTTACAGAATCCTGAGTTTTAAGTCTTTACGTTAAGAACTGAGTTATTTACGGAGGGTTTAGTGAGTGTGTGTTATTTCAGAAAATCATAGAAAATCACAGAAATCTCACAGAGCTCCGCAGCACACTTTAAAAATATTTGTATGAACACCCTGCAACTGGATCTGTAACTGTTGAAAAAAAAAAAACTATCTTTGAACATCACCAATTTGTCATTGTACGATTTCTCTTTAATGACGATAGATAAATGTATGGTATTTTTTTATTGACACCGGAGGCTCCTTGACTTTGACGTGAATCTTGTTCGGGTCCAACTGCCCATTATGCCAAACCTACGCTCACGAAGTTTCGGCTTCAAAATATTTTCAGTTTTGGAGATAAGGCCCCGTCGTGATTCGTGATGTTTTGTACAATTGCAATATGATTGCTTTTGCCCTCCTGTGGGATTTTCCGGGACAGCGGAAAAATGAGCAAAATTTTATTATTTTATAAAACGGAAACCGAATGTCAGAGAAAGTTCATTTGATGACTTCCCGGTAGGTCCGGCCCTACCGCACGGCCCGATGCCGATCCGCGCATTTTAGAAACGTTTTCGGACGTCTAGTAAGGGACCGTACATTTGCAATATGGACTTTCTCACTAACCATACAGCAAATGTCACAATGTTCCCTTAAGGTATGTAGGATTTAAGGTAAACATTAAACAATTCCCTAGGAAAGCAAATAACTTTACAGGGATTGGGTTGGCCAGATTGAAGTACTCGGCCAACCCACCTTGGTTCACTTTAACTTCTGTTGAGTACCAGTGTTATCGATACAAAAATGGCACGAGAACTTAGATGATTTTAATGGCTGAAAGGTAATTGTTAATGTGACTGACTTAGGTTTGGAAGTACAGGAGACAATTCTTAACCTCACAGCACCTATATCTGATGTAGGGTGGGCTCGTACCAGCAAAGGACGCGTACGACAGAAACTACCAAAAAGGGTGGTTAGGAACTTGCGCCCCGGGGTTATTGGTCCAACCAGATCGTGTTAGTCCTCAGAGGCCAATTATAGGAGGCTAAAGTAGGCACCGGAGGAGTTTTGACCAGGAGTAGCTTTGTCTAGCTGTATGCTATTGGCATCCTCAGGGAAGTTACAGATTACAAAGCTATGAATCAAATAGGTGAAGACTTTACCACTACGTTCTTTTGGTGGTTGGCAATAAAAAAAAATGTGAATTGGATTAATGACATCTATTATAATCAACAGAGATCTGTGAATGACACTGGAGATGCAGTAAAGGGGTTCTCTGACCAATTATCCGCCACCTCCCGCATGACCTGGGAAAAAAAAGACAGACTCTCGATATGTTAATTGGCAGAAAAGGGCGGGGTATATAGAGTGATTGGGGTTCATTGCTGTGCATTTATTTTTTGATAACACAGCTCCAGATGGATCAGTGACCAAGGCCCTGGCTGGTTTAACCACATCAACTCACGAATTAGCAGAGTACTCTGAGGTGGATAATTCTCTAACAAATTGGTTTGACAGTATGTTTGGGAAATGGGAAAATGTCATCATCACTGTGTTGTGGGCAACTTTCACCTTTATGAGTGTGTTGGTTCTGTGTGGATGTTGTTCGATTCCGTGTATGAGAGGTTTGATCACTAGGACTTTGGAGAGGTCAATGACGCAACAGATGGTGAGGTACGGACCGATTCCGAGCTCCGGCCAGTGGAATGACGAATACAGGCCTCCAGGCCTAGGAGATGGCTCCGTTTCTTTTAACTACAAGGAGCCAATGTTGGATGAGACTATTTTTTATATTTAGACTCTTTTTTTATGAAGATTGTAGTAAAAATCCTAACTGGAAGCGTTATAATTGGATAAAGGCCTATAACAGTCATAGATGAATATCGAATGTACATACATGTATTGGTTTGAATTATTCTTGTATACAATTTATATTTCCATATAGGGTTTGATGTATCAGTGTGTATTATTTAGTCATTAACCTCTTAAAGGATAGGGGGCAGCATTTCCACTTTTGGATAAATAGCGTGCACAATTTCAACTTGCTGCTACTCATGCCAGGAATATAGTATATGCATATGATTAGTAGGTGTGGATAGAAAACACTCTGAAGTTTCTAAAACTGGTTCAGTCATGTCTGTGACTATAACAGAACATAAAAACACAGAGGAATTATTTTACAGTTTCTACGACTTCCAGAGGATGTCACCAGTCTTTGGAATTGGGTTGAAGTTAATCATTGGTGAAACGAAGAAGAGGCACATCCTGGAACAACGTTACACTGTTGATAGTTACGCAAGAGGGAAAATGACGCATGTTTTGTTTACTTTCTCTATCGAATACAGATTGCCCCGTCTACAATTTGATCGATTATTAACGTTTAAAAATACCTAAAGTTGTATTACAAAAGTAGTTTGAAATATTTTGGCAAAGTTTATAGGCAACTTTTGAAATGTTTTGTAGTGACGTTGTGTTTTGGAAAGCTGTTTTTTTCCGGATCAAACTTGCTTTTTAAATTGACATTTTGGGTATACATGGACGGAATTAATCGGAAAAAAGGACCAATTGTGATGTTTATGGGACATATTGGAGACCCAACAAAGAAGCTCGTCAAAGGTAATGCATGTTTTATATTTTATTTCAGCGTTTTGTGTAGCGCCGGCTACGCTAATTATTTTGTTTACATCTCATTCAGGTGGTTCAGGGGGGGTGCATGCTATCAGATAATAGCTTCTCATGCTTTCGCCGAAAAGCATTTTTAAAATCTGACATGTTGGCTGGATTGACAACGAGTGTAGATTTAATTGAGTACCCTGCATGTGTGATTTAATGAAAGTTTGAGTTTTATCGTGTTTTATTTGAATTTGGCGCTATGCATTTCCCGAGGCTATTGGCCACTTGAGACGCTAGCGTCTCACTATCCCTAAGAGGTTTTAATGGTGGATTGATCATGGAATGTACAGTGCCTTGCGAAAGTATTCGGCCCCCTTGAACTTTGCGACCTTTTGCCACATTTCAGGCTTCAAACATAAAGATATAAAACTGTATTTTTTTGTGAAGAATCAACAACAAGTGGGACACAATCATGAAGTGGAACGACATTTATTGGATATTTCAAACTTTTTTAACAAATCAAAAACTGAAAAATTGGGCGTGCAAAATTATTCAGCCCCCTTAAGTTAATACTTTGTAGCGCCACCTTTTGCTGCGATTACAGCTGTAAGTCGCTTGGGGTATGTCTCTATCAGTTTTGCATATCGAGAGACTGAAATTTTTTCCCATTCTTCCTTGCAAAACAGCTCGAGCTCAGTGAGGTTGGATGGAGAGCATTTGTGAACAGCAGTTTTCAGTTCTTTCCACAGATTCTCGATTGGATTCAGGTCTGGACTTTGACTTGGCCATTCTAACACCTGGATATGTTTATTTTTGAACCATTCCATTGTAGATTTTGCTTTCTGTTTTGGATCACTGTCTTGTTGGAAGACAAATCTCCGTCCCAGTCTCAGGTCTTTTGCAGACTCCATCAGGTTTTCTTCCAGAATGGTCCTGTATTTGGCTCCATCCATCGTCCCATCAATTTTAACCATCTTCCCTGTCCCTGCTGAAGAAAAGCAGGCCCAAACCATGATGCTGCCACCACCATGTTTGACAGTGGGGATGGTGTGTTCAGGGTGATGAGCTGTGTTGCTTTTACGCCAAACATAACGTTTTGCATTGTTGCCAAAAAGTTAAATTTTGGTTTCATCTGACCAGAGGAACTTCTTCCACATGTTTGGTGTGTCTCCCAGGTGGCTTGTGGCAAACTTTAAACAACACTTTTTATGGATATCTTTAAGAAATGGCTATCTTCTTGCCACTCTTCCATAAAGGCCAGATTTGTGCAATATACAACTGATTGTTGTCCTATGGACAGAGTCTCAACCTCAGCTGTAGATCTCTGCAGTTCATCCTGAGTGATCATGGGCCTCTTGGCTGCATCTCTGATCAGTCTTCTCCTTGTATGAGCTGAAAGTGTAGAGGGACGGCCAGGTCTTGGTAGATTTGCAGTGGTCTGATACTCCTTCCACTTCAATATTATCGCTTGCACAGTGCTCCTTGGGATGTTTAAAGCTTGGGAAATCTTTTGTATCCAAATCCGGCTTTAAACTTCTTCACAACAGTATCTCGGACCTGCCTGGTGTGTTCCTTGTTCTTCATGATGCTCTCTGCGCTTTTAACGGACCTCTGAGACTATCACAGTGCAGGTGCATTTATACAGAGACTTGATTACACACAGGTGGATTGTATTTATCATCATTAGTCATTTAGGTCAACATTGGATCATTCAGAGATCCTCACTGAACTTCTGGAGAGAGTTTGCTGCACTGAAAGTAAAGGGGCTGAATAATTTTGCACGCCCAATTTTTCAGGTTTTGATTTGTTAAAAAAGTTTGAAATACCCAATAAATGTCGTTCCACTTCATGATTGTGTCCCACTTGTTGTTGATTCTTCACAAAAAAATACAGTTTTATATCTTTATGTTTGAAGCCTGAAATGTGGCAAAAGGTCGCAAAGTTCAAGGGGGCCGAATACTTTCACAAGGCACTGTATATGTTTAAATTAATGACTAGAATATTCCACCCTGAAACCATATAATGTATGAAATTGATTAGAATCATACAATTATTATTAATGATGTGTGTAGTTTTAGTCAGTAAAATTATAATAAATGATGTGTGTAGTTTTAGTCAGAATTAGGGTAAAACAATATATCTGAACAATATGTCTTCATAGTATCTTAAACACAGACTGTCTGAGCAAAATTCAGTGCCGACCTTGGGGCCTCTGAGAGATTTGGGAGAGGGCAGGGAGTACTTCTCACGGTCTCCCTAATCTTTGTCTCTCTAATCTTGAAAAAAAATTATAAAAGGGTTTTAAATACTTTTACCCGTCATCCTATTGATATAGCCCGCTAGTGGAGTAACCCACTACGGCCCTGTCTCTGTCAGGCCCGTCCTTAGGTGCTTTATGGACACTTTAAGAAATCACGATGGATGCAGATTGCTATTAATCCTCCGTGCAACTGGTGATTGAAAACGTGCAACTGGTGATTGAAAACGTGCATCTGGTAACCCAAATTGCGGTTCTCTGTGCGCTTGCCGGTGTTCCATATATTCATGTCCGGTTATGGCGCACCCTACTACGGACCTTTATCAATGGGGGCCGGTCCCAATTATTTATGGAAGGTCTGATGATGATTTT